>NC_056743.1:1489867977-1490045477 GCF_019279795.1 Protopterus annectens | reverse complement strand
CAGTATTTTGTAATACTGTAGTTTCTTATATACAGATTAAGAACTTCGTCAGGCTATATGACTTGATATATATTATTACTGTGCCATCCAGTATTCTGTATGTATCCTGTATCCCTACTCTACTCTGCTTTCAATGGGCATGAATTATTTAAATATATTTTTCTTGCACTGGACAAGTAGAAAACCAAGATGTGATTGCTATTTTTTTGAATACATGAAGGTAATAAGCATACCTATATTTGTTGTACATAGTATACAACCACGTATTAGGCTTAAATCATGCTTCACCAATGGTGTACTAAGTTCAAAGAACAGTTGTCATTATTATGTAAATGTTGTATGTATGAATTTATTCATAAATTGCTTACTTACTATGCTACATAGACATGTTTTCTTCATTGTTATAGTATTGACTATATATCCCAATGGGTTATACTATAAGTTATTGAAATGAAACCAAACAACAATAAATTGGATGAGGCAAACTTATCAAATGCCACCCTGTGATACTGTTAGTAAGTATTAAAAGTATTTTGTGCAGGAGGGCAACCCTCCCCCTTCACCCCATCTGTGGACTTTTGTCTTCAAACTTCTTTACTCCGATATACTAAGTCCACAGTTTCACAATGATGTAATAAAGAAAAAAAAATGACAAATTGGTTCATATAACTGTAGTCATGCAGTACAGCTTATAAATGTAAAATCATTCTGGGAGAGAGTTGGGATTGGGATGTCTATATTACCAGAGTTACCATCTGCAAAATAATAATTTCCCATTCCTATGTGTGTACTCAGTTTTGTAGTAACCATTTGAATTGCCAAAATTTTCAGTACAGAGTTGTGGAATATGAAGACTGAATATCTGGACTTGCATATAAGATTGCTACTTTTTAGCACATACCATTTTATCTGAGCTATAGCAGTCTCTGAGGTACTATATATATGTTTAGGTATGTGGCTGATGAGGGGGGCTTACCTCCCTATAAAAAACAAGTTCCGAGCAGAAAAACATGTTTTTTTACACCCAACCCACACCCCAGCACTACCTGTCCATCAGTGGGTCTTACAGCCTGTTCTCTCCCATCACCCCCACATTTATTCAGATATGGGCTAGGACCAGGTGCAGATCTCAAGGGTGTCCTGGGAGTGCTATATCATCAGCCATCTCTGGGGGATTTTATTATTATTTTTTTTATGTTATGACCTACCCACATACCCTTCCCCTCTACTCTTCAACACAACATCTGAGAGCTATTAACTGCTTTGGACTAGGACTCCCGTTAGGGAGTGTCATGAATGAGCACCCCCCACCCCATGATAGACATTCCTATCACTCCCTGCCAGTGTCTCATACACCCAAGCTTTGACCATCTGAGCTGTAGTTAGGGCTGCGGTTACACTTTTATCCCAATAACCATTGTTTGATATTTGCTCTTCTCCTGTATTTTCTTTTTTTTCTGACATTTTGTGATTTTGCATTGTATGTTCTGACATTTCAGTAGGTAGACCAGTTCTGCATCTGTAGAAATGATTAACATTTTGAGTTTTATTTTGAGTTCTTCTGTCTGAGCCTTTGCTATGAATAGATTCTGCCTAGTTGGACAAATAAAGTCATGGCACTGAAAGTATAACACATAATTGAAGGTCAAGATTATCTGGAACTATGTTGTCACAGAATTCTTATTTTTCATGATATGATAGGGAGTTTAATAAGCTATATTTGGATTTTTCGTGATATGATAGGGAGTTTAATAAGCTATATTTGGATTTTTCATGATATGATAGGGAGTTTAATAAGCTATATTTGGTGCATGAAATGTAAAGTTGGTATCTTGCTTCAAGCTATTATGGTCTTCAATGTACTTTAAATTAGTTTATTTTCTGTGTGGTTATAGCATTTAGTATAGCATAGTTTTAATTTCAGGCAATCATTTACCAGCAACCAGTGTTCATTTGAGCAGAATGTTCTTTCTTTCCCACTATATCCCTCTTTTCAAGGCAGGGTATGCACTTTCACTAGTCATACTCTTGGAAAGTAGGTTTAGATAGTGCCCCTTCTAGCTAAAATTGAATGCTCAAATGAGTAAATGTTCTTACAAGTGGATTGTCAAAAGCAGCTTCTACGAAAATCATATGCCCCTCCTTTTCAGGTTCATAATTTGGCCATTGTTAAGGCTGTAGTTTATTTTATTTTCAGAAAAAGGAATGAACATATTCATAAATATATATATATATATGTGTGTGTGTGTGTGTCCAACATTTTGTTTTATACAAGATTTTTGGACGATTTGTTCATTTTATGGACAGGCATTGAAACAGAATTGGAGCAATTCTACACATATATCAATCATACAGTTGATTTTTTTGAAATTCACATATTCCTATAGTAAAGAAAAAATTAATTATCTGGATGTAGAGTTATTTTTCACCAGGTCCAATAGTTTAGGGTCAAGAATTCATAGGAAAAAGACATTTTCTAAATCCTATTTGGAATACACTAGCGCACATTCACCCTTCCAGAAAAAGTCTATAGTGAAAGGACAGCTAGTGAGAGTGGCCAGAATGGTCAGCTCAAACACAGCTTTTCTGGACGAAGTTAACCTTATTATGAATATGTTTAAAGCAAGAGGATATCCGGAGGCCTTATTAAAGGGAGTAAGTCAAGAGGTGATAGATAAAAGGAACACAGGTTTTTCCAGACCAGTTTTGGTCTATGGTAAAGACACTTTGGGTGTCTCAAACAGACCTATACATCCCAATTTTGGTATGGGATTCATTGTTTGTTTCAATCAGGATGTGTTGAAGATAGCGGACATTATTTATAGTAACTGGGACATACTACAATTTGATGCGAATATGGCTCATAAAGTGGGAGGGGGACCAAACATTATTTACAAAGGGGATATATATCATTTAAAGATATATTTGAGAGAGCCTATCCACACAATGGAAAGGGTAAGGTCAGACAAATAGGTAATTTTAAGTGTCAACATTGTAATTATTGCCCCCACATTTTGGAGACGGGGGAAAAGTTTGTATTAAACGGGAACATTTTGAGACTAAATGGACATTTTAATTGTAACACGGCTAGTGTGGTCTGTTTAGCTAAGTGTCTCAAGTGCCCAACTTTTTATGTAGGAAAGATGGCTAGATTTTTTAAAAACAGAATAGCAGAGCATTTATTGGATATAAAACACAAGAGACTAACAAATGCACTTGCTAGGCATATACATCAGTTTATCAATCATGTATTTAAATTTTGGTGATCCAACATATGCCAAAGGACCCACAGGGTGAGATTTAGATATTCACTTAGATATTTGTGAATTAAGATGGCAGCTTAGATTGGATGCGGCCAACTTTCCAGGGTTAAATGAGGCAGTTAGTATTTCCAGTGTATTGAAATTAAGGTATATTTTGGGGTAAATGAATTTGTTCAACTGTCCTTTTAGTTTCCTTATGGCACCATGAGGAAATCAATTGATTTTAACGTAAAAAGCTTTTTACACATAGATTTTTCAACATTATATTATTGTATTAATTTTAACATATGGAATGTATGCATGATTTGAGATTTTATATTATGTATTGTATTTAACAGAGAATATATGAATATATAAGTTTTTGATAGTGAACTTTTTTCACATTAACATATTATAACTGGTTGTAAGGAAACAAAATGCAGTTTATAACTTATAAAGCAGTAAAGTAGATTTTGCTTTAAGGTTTAATTAATTAATTAATTAATACTTATTATCCAATTAAAGATTTTGGATATATATGGCTGGGTTCTTTTTTAGTATTAATATCCATTTTATAGTGTTCTAATGAAGTCCCTTTTTAGGTTAAGGGAAGAAAGCGCTTAACCTGTGGATTTTTATTGTTAATACATTTTCTGCATCTAGAGTGGTTGTGTTGTCGTATATGGACCAGCTTTGCACTCCTGTGGTGGTTCTTCAGTTTTGACAACAGTTTTCCTTGGAGTTTTGGTTTATTACAGAGATGGAAAGCACAGGCACCATGAACGGTGATTTATTTGAGCTGTTGCAGCAAATTCAACATTAATTGGCTTTACATACAGCCCAAATACAGTCAATAACTGAAAAGCAGGGGCATAATGATGTGTTTGGTAGCTTAGGCTACCCTTTAACCCAGCCAACACCTTCCACTAGCAATTTGGGTGGAAATGGAAAGCAGCAGAGCAATATGACCAGTGGCCTGTCTGCTAGCACTGAAGAGTCAAACGGGAGTCCACAAGAAAGGTTATGTTGGAGAAATAACACCTTTCATTTTGGAATAGAAAAGAGACCAGGAAATGGGATTCAGTATGAAGGTACGTCAGTAGCAGAAAGGATTAAAGTACTTGAAAAAACCTACTATCATATAAGAAGCTGCAAATGGAAATTTCATATTTATAAAAAAATATTAATATGGAAATTTTTCCTCATGGTTTAAGATTATGGAAATATCCGAATGGTGTGGAGAACAATGCTGAGCTGCTAAATGACATTCTCGAGTTATTTGACAAAACCGGCATCCAAATGATGAAGCTTATGGTGAAGTCAAATCTTTTGGCAGCTGAAAGGGCAGCTAAGGAACTGGATGACCTGAGTCAAACAATTAAAAGTGATATTCACTTTAATGCTAATCAAAGTATATACAATGCTACCTTTTCAAATGTAACTACTATTTGTAATAATATTTTTAGATGTAAAACAAGTAAGATTAAGTGTGACTTGCATGAATATGCTTCACAACGGGTGTATCCACTTTCTACTGGCAACATTGTTAGTGGGGATGATCAGGCCAATCAGAGTGTTGATTCAGGTGTGAATGCAACCAATGATGCTGGAAACACGAGAGGGAGTAGACGAGGCATACAATCTTGTTCCAATGACGAGAGTGTTAGGTGGTTGGAGAGGTTAAAAGGAAAAGAGCAACAGCCACGCCCTTTTCAAGCAAAAACATTCAGGATTACAACAGACAGGGTGCACGACCGAAGAACAGCAACGGCAACAAACAGAGCAACAGCCAACAGCAGAGGATTTAATGAACTGGGCCCTTGAAATACTAAACCCCGTAAGTACTGTTACCAGCTTTGATCCAGTTTTTGCACCCAGAACTTTTTCACCTAGCATTTTTGTTTCTACCCCCAGTATTTTCGACAACACCACAAAGGAAGGTAGTTGTTTAAGGGAAGGGGTGAATGACATTAACAATGGATTTTCCAATGGTAGTTTTGAAGCAAAAAAGATGGATGATGTATTATTAAACGATGTACTGACTGAAACATCAAATGTAAATAACTCATTGAACACATTGTTTATGATTATAAATGGTACATGCAGTAGGTGTGATGAGGGTGATGTTAATGTTTTAGAGCCTCGTCTTACATACAATGAGTTTAAGGACTTTAAGGTATATATTTATTCTTCGAAAGAAATTAAAACAGAACATGTGAATGTCATTTCAAAGGGTTTTACATCTGTGCCCTATAGGAGGGCTAGAATTGACAGTACATTGATAGATTTGAAACATTACACAAGGAAACTTAATCTTAAAGTTTGGTTTAACTCACAGAATGGGGGAGAAAATATAAATAGTGGTTTAAGAAGACTCAGTACTTTTAACCCGCCTTTAAATAATGTTATTAGACTCTTTGAGAGTAAATGTGAAAAGGACATACGTAAAGTGTTGAAACAAAAACCAGATGGCAATTTTTTAAATCTCACATTAGGAGAGGAGCGTTTGCTTTTAGATTTGGTGCACGACATGAGTATTCGGTTGCTGAAGCCAGATAAGGGCAATGGAATTGTTGTTATGAATAAATCGGATTATTTAAATGCTATTAACACCATGTTACTGGATGATTCATATGTAGAGAGTTCCATCAATGAGATACATGTCATGAATAGCAAAATAGATTTGCTTATGGAAGACATGCTGTTTCAAGGTCAGATTAATGAGGGCGTGCACGCCTTTATGACTAATAAGTATCCAATGATTCCCAATATTTTTGGAATTCCCAAGATTCATAAAGGGTTGACAAATCCACAATTTAGACCTATAGTTGATGGAAAGCATTCCAAGATGTGTTTTATAGGGCAATTCTTGGACCAAAAATTGCAGATGGGTCTAAAAAGCTTTCCATATATTTGTAAGGATTCGTGGGAATTACTGCATAAAGTGGGCAGAATCAAGTAACGTATACATTTTGGTAACAATAGATGTTAGTCTCTTTACAGTTATCCCACATCATGAAGGATTAGAGTGGTTAGAGGCCCAGCTTTTGGAAACTCAGCCATTTGATTAAGATGACATTAATGTGTACGTTACCCTTATGGAGGTGGTCCTCAAGAATAACTATTTGCATTTCGAAGGCCAATATTATAAACAGAGGACGGTGGTAGCAATGGGGGCTGCATGCGCCCCTGTCTTTGCCAATTATATTATGGCCTTTTGGGAACAACAATATGTTTTTAAAAGTGAATATATGTCCAACATTTTGCTTTAAACAAGATTTTTGGACGATTTGTCCATTTTATGGACAGGCACTGAAACAGAATTAGAGCAATTCTACACATATATCCATCATACAGTTGATTTTTTTGAAATTCACATATTCATATAATAAAGAAAAAATCAATTATCTGGATGAAGAGGTATTTTTTACCAGGTCCAAAAGTTTAAGAATTCATAGGAAAAAGACATTTTCTAATTCCTATTTGGAATACACTAGTGCACATCCACCCTTCCAGAAAAAGTCTATAGTGAAAGGACAGCTAGTGAGAGTGGCCAAAATGGTCAGCTCAGGCACAGCTTTTCTGGATGAAGTTAACCTTATTATGAATATGTTTAAAGCAAGAGGATATCCGGAGGCCTTATTAAAGGGAGTAAGTCAAGAGGTGATAGATAAAAGGAACACAGGTTTTTACAGACAAGTTTTGGTCTATGGTAAAGACACTTTGGGTGTCTCAAACAGACCTATGGATCCCAATTTTGGTATGGGATTCATTCTTTGTTTCAATCAGGATGTGTTGAAGATAGTGGACATTATATATAGTAACTGGGATATACTACAATTTGATGCGAATATAGCCCATAAAGTGGAACGAGGACCAAAAATTATTTACAAAAGGGATATATCATTTAAAGATATATTTGAGAGAGCCTATCCACACAATGGAAAGGATACGGTCAGACAAATAGGTAATTTTAAGTGTCAAAATTGTAATTATTGCCCCCACATTTTGGAGACGGGGAAAAGTTTGTATTAAATGGGAAAATGTTGAGACTAAATGGACATTTTAATTGTAACACAGCTAGTGTGGTCTATTTAGCTAAGTGTCTCATGTGCCCAACTTTTTATGTAGGAAAGAAGGCTAGATTTTTTAAAAACAGAATAGCAGAGCATTTATTGGATACAAAACACAAGAGACTAACAAATGCACTTGCTAGACATATACATCAGTTTATCAATCATGTATTTCAATTTTTGGTGATCCAACATATGCCAAAGGACCCACAGGGGAGAGATTAAGATATTCACTTAGATATTTGTGAAATAAGATGGCAGCTTAGATTTTTCAACATTATATTATTGTATGAATTTTAAGATATGGAATGTATACATGAATTGAGATTTTATATTATGTATTGTATTTAACAGAGAATATATGAATATATAAGTTTATATAAGTTTTTGAACTTTTTTCACATTTACATATAACTGGTTGTAAGGACACAAAATGCAGTTTATTACTTATAAGGCAGTAAAGTAGATTTTGCTTTGAGGTTTAATGAATTAATTAATACTTATTATCCAATTAATGATTTTGGATATATATGGCTGGGTTCTTTTTTAGTATTAGTATCCATTTTATAGTGTTCTGATGAAGTCCCTTTTTAAGTTAAGGGAAGAAAGCGCTTAACCTGTGGATTTTTATTGTGAATAAATTTTCTGCATCTACAGTGGTTGTGTTGTCGTACATGGACTGGCTTTGCACTTCTGTGGTGGTTCTTCAATTTTTACAACAGTTTTCCTGAGAAATAAATATGTCAGTTCCTGTACTTGCTTAGCTACTAACTTGTGCTAGAAAAAAGTGGAAAGTTGTCTATGTACGCAGCTGTGAGACATGTTTTCATGTTGTAAGAATTCAGTAACAGTGTTGGTTCTGAATTTAGTGTATTTTGCTGAATCCTCAGCCTGTGTCAGAAATCTACTATCTTGCAGAAATTTTGCTTTGCTGTTTTTCATAAGATGAATTAATTTTTTGTGCTTAAGACTAAGGCACAAATCCCAGTAAATCATCTTGATGAATGATGCAGCTACCACTTCTGACTCTGTAATCCAATGTTTAAAAATGGAGCAAGGTTCTAAAAAAGGAAAAAGTGACAGCGAGAGAGAGTTTTTGGTATGGTAAGCAGGATATTTGCTAGCAGTGATCCCTGAGTGATAGTAAAACTGTTGAAAAAAATTTCTCAACTTTCCAAACAGTATCTATGTTTGCTCTAAGGAGTATTCAAAGGAACTACAGGAGTTGTCTCTGATAACTCAACCTGACTTATCTGCATATGGAAAACAGAAGAATATCCTTTGCTGAAGTACAAAATAAGGATTCACTCTATAATCTGTCTGCTACAGTTAATGACAGGCAGTCCTCAGATCCAGCTCTGACAGACCTTTTGCACAGCCACAAAATGAACAGCACCAGAATCACTATATCTAAGGATTTACATTTTGCTTGTGACTTTAATAAGTCATGTTGGTGAGACAGACATGTCTGTCCAGTCTTTAAGAATACAGATTGTAACATTGTCGTTACCTGAGGCAGAATTAGCTGGTGTAAGAAGCTGAGGTTCATATATGTCAGAAAAGAAAGCCAGATGGAAGAATATTTGTACCATAAAGGTCTCTGGAGAATTTCCTTACATTTCTTATATATGATTATTTTATATCTTTTATGCAGCATTGCTTAGTCACACCTAGCAAGGTGTGAAATGCTCACCTCAAGAACTTTACAGCTTTAGAGTTTAATGATGTGAACACAACATTTGCAGTCCTTCTTCAATACTATTTAAAACAATTTTCTTAAATTCAAAAGTTTAGGCCTCACTTGATGACATCTGCTTGAAAGCAAAAAACATTGTCAGTTCTTCTGCACAATTTTTGCTGAAAAAAATATAGAATCTCCTTGAATAAAGCCTATCTTCTTGAGCCTTTGTTTGTCACACTGTTTGGCCAAGAAAAAGTTGTCTTTTAGAAAAATATATTCCATCTTAAGAAATGGATTGAAGGGGATTTTGGCTGTACATTTGCTTGGTTGCCATGACTGAAGATAAGATTCTATTTTTATAGTCCTGTTGACTGTGAGCTTCTTGATATCTAGAACATTTCAGCCATCCTGCCCAACAACTGATGTTACAGGCATAATTTCTGTGATAACAAGGTTTATATCACTTCCTTGCATAGCACTTGCTTCAAAAGCCTTAACATTGGGAGAATTAGGAGGAAGGAATAAAAAAGCTATGTAGATAAAACAAGAGCAGAAGGCTGACCAGCAGCTTTGGTGAGGCTATTGATTAAATTAACTTATTAAATGTATTATATAGCAGGAGCAGTACAAAAGCCCACAGTAGGCTGTGTAGCTTGGAGCAATAGCATTCACTGTTTCAGTTCTCCATTGTCAAGTTTCTGTTGCTTTATTTTGCATTTTCCGGTTGCATTTGTTTGAGGAGTTTATAGTTTGTATTACTAGCATAGCGCAAGCAGCTTTACTGGTCTGTTTTTTTTTTCAAAACTTGAAGTGGAGGTGCAGATTGAGAAAAGGGTAAGAGATTATTGAGATATGTAGGGTTTATTGCGGCTTTGTGAGCCAGGACATTATATGCCTCGTTTATCTTTCTCCCCCTCTTTATTATGAGTTTCTATATTGACCCTTGTCCTTATTTTTCCCCAGGACTACATTTTAAGTGCTTTTATTTTGAATTTACATATTGTTTGCAAGGCAGACTGCAGTCATTTTTGCTGCAATCTTTGGAAATGTTTCTCTATAAGCAATGAAGATCGATTCAATACGTTTTCTAGCTGTTTCTAAAAAGAAATTACATTTTTATTCCCTATTTATGATTGTTAGTGTGCCTTAAATGATCCCTTGTTGCTTATTTATGGGTAAGTCATCTGATATTCTTACTGAGGTACATTTGCTGATTTTGCAACTTAACCATGAATAATATGTGTGTTTCTGACTTTTTTTTTTTGCTTACTAGATGAACTATTTTTTATATTTTCACATTATAGGTAAGATGTTGTTTTAGTCCAATCCTCCAATCCTGCATATTGTCACCTCATTTTTTTTCTGCATCTATATATATATATATATATATATATATATATATATATATATATATATATATATATATATATATATATATAAATATACATATATATATATATATATATATATATATATATATATATATATATATATATACACATACACACTAGCGCTATTGCATAACCTCACATTACTTATAAAGAAAGGGAAACTTTTCCTTCCACAGTATTGGCAACATGATTAACTTCAGTCGTATCCCAATTTTACTGTTCTTTAAATTGGAAGATTGGGCTTAACCCTTTTCTGTTTTTTTTTTTTTGCCTTGCAAAGTTTTAATCATGTTACTACTTTAAAACCCAGTTAATGCCTTTCTTGTATGTTCATTAACCTAATGTTTATCAATAAGTACAGCATCAATCTATCAATCCATCCATTTTCATTACCCAGTTTATCCAGTTCAGGGATGCAAAAAGCCACTTTGTATTTTAGATACACACACACACACACACACACACACACACACACACACACACACACACACACACACACACACACACACACACACACACACATACACGTTTGAGCATCTCTGCTTCATTTAACTGCATGTAGTTCGGACATGGTATGAAAGAAAGGAAGAACATGCAAACTCTGGGCAGAAGGTAGTCCACGCAGGAAGTGAATCATGGAACCAAACACTTTGAGGCAACAGTGATTACCTTTAAAACACTGTGCCTCTCTTCCATTTGTTTGTATGTTACAGCTTCTTAGATAATGGGCAGACTGTATCTCTTCACCCTGATTGAAGAACAAACACTCAGCAGCAGGCTGTTAATGTACAGGTAGCATGTGGTAAAAAACAAGTCCAGTGCTTCATGGCAGCATATTAAGCTGCTGTGAAGCTTGGACAGTAAAAAGCAAAGTGCGACCATGTTTGTTACACTCACTAAACAGCACTTTACTGTGTAGTGAGCATACAATGAAATAAATAAATAAATAAATAAAGTACTGTATGCGCGTATGTGTATATATGCTTATGCGTGAATGTGTGTGCGTGTGTGTGTGTGTGTGTGTGTGTGTGTGTGTGTGTGTGTGTGTGTGTGTGTGAGTGAGAGACAAAGGGAGTCATTAATGCCTACACTATATACTCTGTATACACTAACTGTACACCGTTCTGAGTGAACAGACAACACAAGCATGACTCATACCTGCTTCCTCCTAATTTCAGTTTTCCTACTGATTTTCTTGGAACTCTAAATATGGTGGGGGTTCATAAAGGTTACCACAAAATGTAGACTACAGTTACATTAGTGCAATCTTTCTTTTTTTTTTTCAATAAACATTTTTTATTGTTTTTCACAACCATATTACAAATTCACACACTATGTACAATATTTACAAAATGCTTCCATAGGTTAACTTCACATTATATGTCAATCTCATATATTGGTCATAAGTACAGTACTAATAATCAAAAAAGAGAAAAAAAAGAGAGAAAGAAAAAAAAAGAAAACCTACAATAACAAATCAAGCCAACGAACTGTATTGTCTCTACCTCTTCTGTCTAATCTAAGATTGATTTTACATTGTACTCTAAGTCCCGAGAAAAAGTGGATAGGCACCTCTAAGCCAACACAATATTGAAAATTTGCTCCCATATTTTTATATTGTTGATATTTTTCTTATGGTCGCTTATTAAGAGTTTATGCGCTAAGATATGTTGTATAGCCATCAATCTGAAATTTTCCCACGATGTCTGGTCTGGGTTCAACCAATTTTTGGCTATATATAATTTCATTAATAAACAAATATTCATAATTACAATCCTTTTTGATGTACCTAGATTCTCCGGGGGAATATGAAGAATCATAAACTCCCAAGAGAGTGTTGAGTTTTGGTAGCCCATTTTTTGTAACTGTAACTTGAGTGAATTCCACAATTTATAAATACATTTGCAACTCCAGAACATGTGAAGCAAATCCGCTGTTTGATCTAAGCAATGTGGGCATTTAGGTGAATTCTTCAGATCAAATTTGTGAAGAGTGAGACGAGTATAATATGCGTTGTTGAAAATCATCAACTGCGTAAAAATCAATTTTTGCAGGGATACGGACTTTAATGTTGTACTGAATGCCTCCAATATCTTATTGTCGTCTTACAATATCAATTTCTCGCTCCAGTAACTCGATAAAAGAATGTATTTGTTGTACTTCCTCTCTTTTATCAATTTATATGCTGCGGTTAGATATTTTCTATCCTGCAACAGGGCTTCCCACAGATTACGAAAAGTGATTAAGTCCTCCTCTTTCATTTCAAAGTTATTAAAATAGTTTATTGCTAAGTCCTTCAACTGTCTTACTATGATTAAATAGGAAATAGGAAGTTCCATTTCTTTTAGAATATCATGTACTACTACCCCTAGAAAAGGATATAAATCAAGTACAGTTAATTCCTTAATTAAGGGGAATTTCTTTAAATCTATCAATTGACTACCAATTGTTAAGTTAGGGTTCCCATGAAACGGTTGGAATACCATCATATATTTTAATAAGTTTAAGGAAGCAAAAAGAGTTTGAGTTGCCGTTACATAGCTCTTTATGTGTTCCATTAACTTATATTTACTCATTGTTCGATCATTTAGAAAGGGTAAAGCTTTAACATTGACCCCCACTTCACTTATATACTTATACGTTAGGAGCACCCATTTGGGTGTCCATTTTGTACTACTACTATCAAAGTATGACGTCTTTAAGATCCTATTGGCCTGAATCACTAAATAGTAAATTTCAAAATCCGGTAACTCCAGCCCCCCCTTATAGTGCAATCTTTCCGAGTATCTAGAAAGCAGAAAAAATGTGGTAGGGATGTTCTTGAATACATATCATATATACTTAGTGTATGTGTTAATGAATCTGGCCCAGAGACAGAGAAAGATAAGTGTCAGTGAAAGAGAGACGGCACTGATTGCAACAGGCAGCCCATAAATAGTGAAAGGTATGTAAGTCTAAATGTCCGGCATTATTGACTGAATTTAATCCTCGGTGATTTACCAGCAAATCAGACATGCCAGGAGGAAAACAGCAGAGTGGTGCAACATAATCAAGGACAGTGAAGAGACAAGGCGCTGGGTTTGCAATGCCTTGCATTCTATGATTTTCTTTTTTGAGATTCGTTTTATTAGAATGACTCATCTGAGGGCCATTTATTTAATAAATTGGGTATAACTACTGTTGTCTGTGTGTGTAGACATGAAATAATGATAGAACCTCTATTTCAGATGTAAAATACTTCCTCCGACAGCAATTACATGTGCTACAGCAGTTTTGAAACATTAGGCAGATGAACTATTTTACATCAAGGATATAAAAACTATATGGTAATAAAAACAAAATATAAAGGAATTTAACAGATATCCCATTCTCTAAGTGCAGTAATGCCCTGCAGGTTGGGCAACGTCAAGGAAATAATGCCCTGCCAAAGAGTTAAGACCATCTGTTTATAGTGTCAAGGCTCACAACACCCTATGGCATGTATCAGCTCCCTAATAATGCTCATCTGGTCAGGGATTATTGCCTTTATGCAGTTTATGTCAGCCACTTCCACATTCCCTTTTCTGATCCAATGA
Organism: Protopterus annectens; assembly: GCF_019279795.1. NCBI lineage: Eukaryota > Metazoa > Chordata > Ceratodontiformes > Protopteridae > Protopterus > Protopterus annectens. Next base: position 1,490,031,515 of record NC_056743.1, on the reverse strand, counting down.
TAATTTGCAGGGATATCACATGCACAGCACATGTGAACACTGTAGAGTTATGGTTTGCTTAAAGTACAAAACGAGCCTATTGGCTGAAGACCATCAGAGCAGTTGGATGTTATTAGGCATCCTTCGATGGCAAAGGATTATGGATTTGCACTCCATTGGACTGACTTGAGCAGCATCTTCTGTGGCTATGCAATCCAATGCACATTCTTATGCAAAGCAACTAGATATGGGGGTATTAACAGCAGTTTCTGCATGATGAGCAACATTCTGAAGGGATACATGTCTCTCCTTCTCACATCTTAAACAAACGAGGTCTGATATGCTATGGAAGTGGGTGATCATTTTCTTTGCACTACAGTTGTATTAGAAGAATTACATTTTTAGGTACACGAGATTAAAATATATTGACAAAGGGTATAATGCCCCATTTATAGAAAATCTTTTGTGAAAAAAGGATTATGTGATTCATGGACAATGTGAACAGCTTTTGTACAGACACTAATTTTCCAAGAAGAATACACACCATATATTTTATGTGCAGTATTTACTCTACTGGTATGCATTAAAACATGCATAAAACAGAATAAAACAGGCTGATAAAAGAAATGCAGCTGTCATTGAACTTAAGAGTATTTATCTGCTATGTTTATTTATTTATTTTATTTTATTTTTGTTAACTGGGAAAGTCCACTGGACACATGCCCCTTTTCAGTTGAGGCCCAGGAAGAAAAACTCCACAGGTAATCGACTAACAATGCACAATAAATTTAAACAATATGCAAAAAAAAAATAATGATAATAATATTGGTAACTGAAAATACATCATATTATAGAAGATACATATTTAAACATTTTATGTACATACAGTTGAATAAAGAAGTCACATATAACATAAAACAAGGAATAGTTACATAAGAAAAACATAATGAAGGAAGGCTGATATCTGAGTATTGGGCAGGTGGGGACTATCCTGGAGTAGAACAGGAACATAGCCAAGTAGCATTGAAGTAAGTTTTAGTGACTTTTTAAAACGTGTTAAGGAAGAACTGGAGGATATGTGGGCAGGTAGTGAGTTCCATATTTGGGACAAGTAGTTGGAGTAGAGTGATTCCCCTGCTGTATTATTGGCTTTCATTACTTTAAGAAGGAATTTATTGCTAGAATGGAGAGACCTATTGCTAGATTAGGGTTGAAGTAGGTTTTGCAATTAAGGGGTTTTCTCTGAGTGTTGTGGAAATTCTAGCCATTTGAGCTGCTTTAAAGCTGTGCAGTGATGTGTTTTATATGAGGATTCTGATGCAAATCTAGCTATTTTGTTGTAACATGACTCTAGCTTGGATAGATCAGTCTTTTTGAGATTAGTAAGAATAGGAGAGGCATAGAGAAGTGTGGAGATGAGATGAGTGTGTGCTATGGTTGTCTCTGTGTACTTGGTAAGATAGTGTCTGTTTCTATAGAGGGTACCCCACTTTTTATGTACTTTCTTAATGGTATGGGGAATGTGTATATCGAATTTCAAGTTGTTGCCAATCTCGACTCCATGTAGTTTAGTGTGAGTTGTGGGAGAGATAATAGTTTTGTTAGTGGACAAGATATTAAAGATGGGCTCTGTGGAGGTAGATCAAGTAGGTTTGAAGAGTAGGAGTTTCATTCTGTTAGGATTTAGTAAAAGTTGAATATTGGCCAGCCATGTTTCAACTGAGAGGAAGGATAGTTGTGTTAGTGTTTGGAGTTCCTATAATGAAGACACGGCACAGATTAGACTTGAATCATCTGCATACTGAATGACCAATATATGAGGAGTAACAGTGTATAGGTTGTTGGTATAAAGCAAGAATAGTAGTGGGCCTAGGATGGAGCCCTGAGATACTCCAAGAGTGACTGGCAGAAGAGGAGAGAGTTCTTGCTGTCACAGTATTGTTTGCTGGTGGCCTGTTAAATAGCTTTAGAACCAGTTTAAGGAGGACTCACTAAGACCCAGGCTGGAAAGTGTTTTGATCAGTTTACTATGTCTAACCATGTCAAAAGCCTTTGACAGGTCCAGAAAGGTAGCTGGTACAAATTTTCCATTATTTCTGTAGTTTTTTTCCACTGCGATGTTTCTGCTCTGGTTGTTGCTTTTGTCCCATTATTTCATTGGTGAAGGACATTGCAGCGGTGCTGGTACTATGAGAGGGATGAAAGCCATGGTGAGTGGATGATAGGAGACTGTGAGCATGCAAGTAGTCCATGATTTGGGTATGTATGCATCTCTCCAGGATTTTTGCTATTGGTGACAGGATAGCTATTGGCCAATAGTTAGTAAGGTCTGTGGAATTGCCTATTTTTATGGAGAAGGATTATATGTGATATTTTTCAAATCTTGGGGTCAAGGGCTTCAGACAAGGATCTATTAATTAGAATGGCTATTGGATAGGCTACAGTGTCTGTGGCTATTTTTAAAAATTCAGCAGGTAATTTGTCAGATGCTAGAGTCATAGGCTTAAGCTTTTTGAGTTTTTTTTTTTTTTTTTTTTCTATCAATGGATACAGGCTGGAAGTGAAATTAGTTGTTGCTTCTAGGTGTTTTAGAGGCTTCTGTGCAGGGGAGGTTGTTATTACTATTTTGTTGATTAGATAGTACTAGAATGGTTTCAGTAAAGAATTTGTTAAATTATGTGGATATACTCTGTGATGTGTTTTCGCACAAATTCATGAAATACTAAAAACATGTACTCTTTTTGATTATCAGGTGACCACCACAGCTGAGAGCATACAACGTTTATTGGATAAGAAAAAGAATATTTGTATTTTGGATCCGATGAAACACACATCATGTGAAAGCGCTTATCCAGTATTAATTCTTGTTTTTATCCGATAAATTTTGTATGCTCACAGCTGTGGTGGTCGCCTGGAGAGTTTATTTTTTGCTGATATCATTTACTCAATTGAGCGGCTTTTGGCTGTTGTTGGTAATTTTTCTTGCTTATAAAGTATTGATTATAGTTGAGTTCAGTAAATATGTAGAATTATGTGAATTTGATTAGAGTAAATAAAATGATGTTGCAGAAAGACGTTGGTGTTTGTAGAACAGCACTGATTATCTTCTTCTTTCAGCTTACCACAGTGGATCACCTGTCTGCTCATGATTGGCAGTGCAGTTTTACGGTGTCAAGTTGCCAGCCCGGTGCCCAACCTTCCACAGAAGGCACACACATGCACGCACTCACGCCTAGGACCAATTTATAGTGTCCAATCCACTTACAGCGTGTCTTTGGGATGTGGGAGGAAACCCATGCGACCACAGAGAGGACATGCAGACTCTGCACAGAAGGCACCCCAGCCGAGGATCAAACCGGAGAACCTCTTGCTGTGAGGTGGCAATGTTAACTGCTGCACCACCGTGGCTGCCCTAGAACAGCACTGATTATAAATGATCAATTAATGTATCACAAATCTGGAGAATATAAAACAAAATGACCAAACAAAAATGTAATTAATTCCAATTGCCAAGAGATAATAGTGATTGAAATGCTTAGAACAAGGCAAGAAACCACTTAGATTAATTGTATCACACTTCATAAAACAAGGCAGGTAAATTCAAGGTGTCAAATGGCAACAGTGTTTGTTTACTTGAGTTATTTATGATTGTGAGTATAAAGCAAAGAATGAGAGGCATGTTAAAGCACAAACTGACAGAGAAATATTGCATAATGAAGTGCAGGCCTGGGTTGTTATTACCTTGCTTGGTAAAAAGTGTAGGAACGAGTGACCCAGATGGTCATCTTGTATTCTTTAACTTTTGTGTTAGTTTGTTTTTTTTTTTTTTTGTTATTGAAGGATGTAGATACTTGGATATAATTTAAAATAAATATTTTTTTGAGTGTTGAAGATACAGTGAATGTATATAAAGATGTTGCTGATGTTTCTGGTTTCCTGGAATAGGAACATGGAATCTAGAAAATGAAATTTCTGGGTAACTGGACAATATTGGTTATTCTGGGCCCTGTAACCAATATGTAAAAATAAAATATAAGTGCTTGAAATATAGTCTTAGGGAATGAATAAGGGCAGAGGAAAGTACGGAAACTCACACTAAAGCTTGAAAGCATTAAGTGCAAGATATTAATGAATCCATTGGCAAAAAGAAATCGTGAGACTGGAAGTTTATGTATAGATAATAGTTTGAAATGTCGGGACCCGCTAGAGAGAGTCTAGATACATGGAGACTGAAGTGCCAAAAAATGGACTTACATATACTAAGTCCTAGGCAGCCATTTCCCAGAATATTACCTTTACTCTGAGGTTTGTCAATCTCTGAGTTGGTATATTTAAGTTTGGGGGCGTGGGGGGCTTCCCCCCTCATTGGGGGTGGAGGGGCTTGTCCCCTACAAAGCAAGAAGATTAAAGGAGAAGACCATTCACCACTCTTCTATAGTTTCAGTCTTTTAATTTTTATTTTTTGGCTTGTTGGCATTTCCAATATATGAATAGGCTTATTAATCCAGAGATTTTATTCAGACAATTAAAACTGAATATTGCCAGTTGCCCACTGAAGATGAAACTATAAACAAGCTATCTGTACGTCTCAACCTCTTATCAATAGAAATCTGGACAAAGCATAAAATAATGGGGGGATAAAGGTCCAAAAATAGGAACAGATTTTAACAATTGCTCCTATAAACTTAAAAATTGCTAGAATAACAGGATTTGTGATATCATGCATTTTCTGAGGGATCTGAAGTCTGAAACTCAAATGTAGATCATTATTTAGTGATTTTCATCCTCAGTAATTTGCCACAAAACCACACATTTATGAGGACAGACTAAAAATATGAGGCAAAAATCTGGATATTCTGTGAAAATATGGAAAGTTGAGACATATGAAGCTATTAGATGCTAATTAATTTTCTGCTTTGAATGCAAACCCAACATTTTAACAAGTAGATATTAATAAAAAAGCATTGAATGTTTTAATATCAGAATATGGCAAGAATGGATTCTGGGACTATGGCTGGGATCCAGAAACATGCAGAGAACAACCACCAATTCCATTCCATAGGTACAGCTCATAGGTTAAAATCTGCAGCACTTTTAAAAGGGACAGTAAACAGCATAATTCACAAATAAAACAAATAAGGTAAGGACGAGTATGCAGAGAGGCATAGATGGTAACATTTTAACACACAAGTGAAACAAAGAAGCTAAGGATGAGTGTGCAGAGAGGCACTGATGGTAACTGTGATGACCGTGCCCTGGCCCAGCAATCAAGGAGCCTCAATCCTCACCACTAACACCAGGGTCGTCTCCTAGAAGAGGAAAGGATAACTAATACACACAGTAAAGTACAATTTCCCTTAAGTGCACACAGAGATCACAGTCAGTCTGGGGCTGGTTGCTCCCTTGCTCACCAGGTCCCCAATAAGACTCCCCACTGGCACAGCTATAGGGTCCAGGTCTCAGCCTAACTGGGCAAGCTAGAACCTCCAGTACCCTCTCTGTCCAACCAGTGCTTTGTGTCCCTGCCCAAGTAGCTGACACAACGCACACACACTTTGAGATAAGTATTTATACAACTTCAGAGACACTCCTGGGAAAGGCTGACACAGATTCTCCAGCTGTGCCCCTTTACCCAGACTATATGGTAGTAATTACTGCCACCACCCAGTTAATAATATCAGCTACTAGAAGGCCCTTAAAAGGGTGTCCAATTATTACTGTGCAATACTAATATCCAATGGCAATGTGACTATACAATCTAAGGCTCATCAGAGTGGCCTATTACAATAAACCCTACATAAATATGCAATGTTCTCCAGAGCTTATCTCTAGACAAAGCAGCCACAGGTAGAAGGTTTTAAAAATATTTAATAATAAATAATTAAAAAACAAGACAAAACTACTACACCACAGAGATATCTAAGAGTTCACAGATCACACAGAAACTTAAAATAATACAGTAGGACAGGTCTGGTTTCAAAGAAAAATACCTAATTAATCTTTACTAGCTTTAACTATTCTTACAAGATATCACATTGCTAAAAACTTACATGTGAGCATAAGCAGAGTGCTGATAAGTTAGATGTCCAGATCAAAATGCTCTGGGTCTCTTGTGAGAAATAGAATTTAAACATTACCAACAAACATGTTTGCTGGGTCCCTCCCCAAATTACATAATTTTTGACACTTAGGTTTTCCCAGTATTCATATTGCATCATCTTAACACCTGGTCTGAGTTCTCAGACCACAAATTGCATTATTTAGCAATCTAACACCTGCACAGAAACTTACAAAAATAGAAGACATTTCACATGTATATACTAACAGAAACTAAAGTAATAAAGCACCTTCCATATCTAAATTCTAGTCATAAACTTTAGCCTAAAACAATGGGCATGAAATCTTCATCCAGCTGCCCTCGGGCCGAATTCTAACATGAAAGGATACAACATGCTTCACTGGGCCAGTAGAGTGAAAGTTGTCACATATTTTGCAGTTCCACATTTCACAGTGTTTTCTTACATTTAAAAACACAAGCCTGTATTTTACATTTATTTATACAGTAGATAGTATTATATATTAAATTCTATTTGACTAGGCTGGCAGCCTTCGCCCATACCTCCCCAATCTCACAGTAACATTTTAACACACAAGTGAAACAAAGAAGCTAAGGATGAGTGTGCAGAGAGGCAGGGATGGTAACATTTTAACACACAAGTGAAACAAGGAAGTTAAGGATGAATGTGCAGAGAGACATGGTTGGTAACATTTTAACACACAAGTGATTCAAGGAAGTTAAGGATAAGTGTGCAGAGACGGATGGATGTTAACATTTTAACACACAAGTGAAACAAAGAAGCTAAGGATGAGTGTGCAGAGAGGCACTGATGGTAACATTTTAACACACAAGTGAAACAAAGAAGCTAAGGATGAGTGTGCAGAGAGGCACTGATGGTAACGTTTTAACACAAGTGAAACAAGGGAGTTAAGGATGAATGTGCAGAGAGGCATGGTTGGTAACATTTTAACACACAAGTGAAACAAAGAAGCTAAGGATGAGTGTGCAGAGAGGGATGGATGGCAATATTTTTGTGGAACAGGTGACACGTGATCAGGGCAGCTGTGCAATAAACATGGAGTGTAATGACACAAAAGGGGTGGGGTTAGGGTATGTATGACCTTCTGTATTTGCACTATGCTATGATGTGCTCTCTGAACAGCATGTTGACAGATAGTAGTCCTGACATGCAGCTGTGGCTGTGAAAGCTGTGGGTAAGAACACTTATCTACTAATACAGTGCTTGGATAATATGATGAGCCACTACCCAGCTGCCACTGTATATTTAGATATACATATAGAAACTTGGAGAAATCAGTCAGCTACCACATTTTGTTAGCTGGAGGAAGAGAGGAGAACCACACAAACTCATTTGTAATGGAGTTAAATATGAACCAAGTATGAAGTAATGCCCCGTGGATAGAAAGAAACAGGTTGCTCACTGGCACGGGTGTAAACAAAAATGTTTATTCCAAAATAAGATTCAGCTCTTTAGTTCCTAACCTGGAAATTCATCCAAATACCAACTAACTTACATCACTTCCTTTTATGTACCAAAGCAGCCAACTCCCTTCTAATAGCTCACCTGAATATTAGAAGCGTCAACAACAAAATTCACCACCTCCATGCACTCCTTCACTTGCACTCATTTGATATATTATGTCTAACAGAAACTTGGTTAAAACCCTCTACTCAAGACCAGGAAATTACCCCTCCTGGCTATAACATACTTAGATATGACCGCATGAAGAAGAAAGGTGGCGGTATAGCCATCATCTATAAATCTAATCTACAAGTTACCCTTTATAATGAACTTCCATTAACAGGTAACAAAGCTGAAATTTTATCAACCAAACTTCAGATTAACAACAATAAAGCTATCTATCTAATTTGCATGTACCTTCCCCCTGGTAATAATATTCAAACTCTAGAAGACTTACTTAGTTCCCTTTCAAACCAACTACCCCAAGAAACCATAATACTTGGGGATTTCAACATTGACTGGAAAACCTGTTCATCCCAGCAGCCTACTAACCATATTAATCTCTATGGTTTCTCGCAATTAATAACAACTCCAACTAGAATCCATAAACCAAATAATAAAGAGACAATTTTGGACTGGATCCTTATTAATCACCCCCCCAACAGCTATACTCCAGGAACCCTTCCTGACAGTATTAGTGATCATATACTTACATATGTCTTCAGACAAAAATTAAATAATCCTAATACTCATAAACTAAGAACATGCCGTTCAAAAAGATTTTTCAACCCTGATAACTTCCTTGCTGAATTGCAGGCATGAGACGCTCTACTAGGATAAGAGCCAAGACTGCCCCATGGCTAACAAAGCAAACAAAAGAAAAAATGATCCTTAGAAATAAAATCTGGGCTAAATGGAGAGCCACCAAATGCCCATCTGATCACCTCCTTTTCAAACAATTAAGAAATGCCACCAAGAAAGATACTCTTAGAGACAAAAAGGAATTTTATCTTCATCTACAAAAAACTAGTCAAAATACCCCTCAAAAATTCTGGTCAGGTGTTAATATGCTTCTTAAACCAGGACATTCACCTACTCCCATCCCTTCTGGCTTTAACCTCAACAGTGCTTCTCAGATCCCAGATGCCTTTAATAAGTACTTTACAGAAGCCATTCTAACCCTAGCTAATTCATTACCCACACCTACTGCATCCCCACAAAATACCTCTCCAGTCTCATCTAAAGCCTTTCAAATTCAACCTGTCTCATCATCCATTATTTATAAGCTTCTCATCAAACTCAAACCTTGTACCCCATCTGCTGACCAGCTCCCGTCTGAATACTTACAAATAGCTGCAAAAGCTATTTATCACCCAGTATCTATTTTGATTAATAGGACTATCTCTGAAGGAAACATCCCCACTATTTGGAAAATATCTCATATAATTCCTCTACATAAAGGGGGCTCTTCTTCTGAGCTCTCCAACTTTCATCCTATTGCCTTACTGTCCCCATTAGCTAAGATAATGGAAAGATGCGTGCACAAACAATTTCTTAACTACCTTCTTCAAAACAAACTTCTAGCTGACTGTCAACATGGATTCAGACCTTTCCACAGCACTACCACTGCCCTCCTTTCCTTTTCTGACTCCATAAATAATAATCGAAATAATAATCGTTTCTCCTCAGCACTATTCATAGACCTATCAAAAGCTTTTGATATGGTTAACCATAATATACTTCTTGAAAAACTCAACCTCTTCTCTCTCAGCTCACATTCTCTACAGTGGTTTAGAAGCTATCTCGTAAACAGGCAACAAACAGTGCTTTGGGGGAACAACCTATCGTGCTTACTCCCAGTAAATGTTGGTGTTCCACAAGGATCAATCTTAGGACCCCTTCTTTTCTCATTATTTATCAATGACCTTTATTTGAATGTGCCACAAGCTACCTGCATCAAATATGCAGATGACTCGACTTTGATCTGCACTGCTAAAAATGTTTCCTCCCTCTGGTCCATCATCCAAACAGCTTTCCAAAACATTGAAAAATGGTTTATGCAACACTGCCTCCTCCTTATCCCCAAAAAACTAAGCTTCTTCTCTTTACTCCTACTAATAAATCTCCTACACCATTCTTCACTATCTCCTCAAATAATTCTACCTGTATTAACCCTGATAAAACCACTCGACTATTAGGTGTAACCATTGACAACCATCTCAACTTTGATGACCATATTAACACTACTATTAAAGCTGTCAATAAAAAAATTGGGACACTTTATAGAATTAAACCCTTCCTTACCCCAGCAGCCAGAAAAAACATTGCACAGACCCACCTGATCTCCACCCTTTTTTATGCCTCAGCTATATATACTACCTTATCTAAAAATAACATTACCAAACTTTCTACCTGTTATAATAGTATAGCCAGATTCATTACTGCTACTCCCCTCAGAACTCACCACTGTCTCAACCTCAAACAACTAAATTGGCTAGAGCTAAACAACCGCCTACTCTACCAACAATTACTTGTCATCCATAAGACCCTTCACTTCCCTGATAATACTCCTAGCCTGGCAAAACTGATTTATCCTTATAAAAACCTAGCCACACTTCGCTCTGCCAATAAACTCCTAGTATCCTCAACTAAATCATACAATAAAGCTGGGGATGTGTTATTTTCAAATTCCATAGGTAAACACTGGAATCAACTCCCTCAAGAAATAACTAATCAAGACTCTACCTATCTGTTCAAAAAACATATCAAAGAACATCTTAAAGCTCAATGGCTATGTCCTTGTACTAATCCCGACTGAAAGTATGTCTCCTCACATCTAATTTTTCTACCCATCCCCCTTCTGAGCTCCTAACTTACACTTTCTATTGTTGAGAGTTACATCTTAAAAGTATGACTCCTAGTAGTCTAACTTCAGTATTATGTTTTCATTTTTAATGTGTTGAACTCATCTTATAAGTATTTAGATTTTATTTTGCAATTCTCTTTTTTACCTTTTATATTTTTATTCAAAATAATTTTTTTGTGATATATCATTGTTTGTTTTGCCTGTACTGGAGCTTTTCTCCCCGGGCCTCTACTGTAAACGGATATACATCCAGTTGGACTAGCCCGGTCAACAAATGTAAAATAAAAATAAATAAATAAAAATTTATGTTATCAGTAGCTACCCTGGTCTATATTATTAAAGAGCCAGTGCTATTAAAACCAGTATCACTGTTATAAAATTCATACTCTTAACCATTTAAATCAAATATACATTCGATCAACTGCTTCTTTCAAATTCAATATGTAAATAAGTAAATAGAAACAATCACTTGAATTTAAATATTAAGCACAGAGACCGAACAGTTGCACATTCTGAAACATGTAAAAAAAAAAATATATGAAACAGTGACTGAACAATCACACATTCTAAAACGTAAAAAAATATACAAAACAGTGCTTACAATTTTAATTTTGGTCCCCTGATAAAACCAGCCAAAGTCAGATACTAGGTTAAATAACCACCCAAGCAAAAGACAATAATAAAGTCTTCTTCAACTATGTTGTTTATATTAAACTTAAGGTACTTTATTTTTCCATTTATATCAATATCGTAACTGGGTCTTGTTTGGCAACTCAAATCCCAAATGTACGTATGAGCTAGCACTATCTGTCAAATGCTACCACTGTCAATAGTGCATCAAGTAGCACACTTGCTTTTAGTGCAAAAGGATGTGGGTTCTATTCCCAAATCAGGCTGATCAATTGCTGATACTGTAGTGTAGAAGAAGGGGGTGCTGCATTCCTGAATGTGCCATCCTTAGGATGAGACATTAAACTGAGGTGCCATATGCTTGAGTTGGTGGTAGTTCAGGTAGATGTAAAAGATTCTACACACTATCGAAAGAGTATGGGAAGTTCCTCAATGGCCTGGCCAAATTTGCCCTAGTAGAATCAGTGCAACCTTGGGTCTGCTCTGAAAAGAGGATATTATCCTAGTGGGGCTAACCCGCTCAACATAGTAAAAATAAACAAAAATAAATCTGTCTTTAATGACAGCTTTGTATTCATGATACCACATATGAGATAATCTTTAGTGATTCCCACTGATATGTGTATAGTAGTTTTCCACTGCTTTGGCAAATAAATGAAGCGGCCACTTAAACTATAAATAAACACTTACAGAACAGACCTAAAAAATTAATTTATACCAACCTATTATTTAAGGTGTGAGGATGTCATCACTTGGCTTTTGCCAGAACTGTTTAAATTATTTCAGTTACTTGTTGCAGAATAACAAGTAAAAGTGAAAGTATGAGAGTAAGCCCAGTTCTGCCATATGTTTTGGGAGTTTTGCTGTCTGCCTGGGGGAAGACTATTCACTGAGAAGACATGTTTAGTTAGATTGTATTAGTGGAAGCTCTGCCTCGGTAGTGCATCATTAAAGCATACAGTACTAGCTTGCGTCTCTCCATATTAATTCCTTTATATGTCTCTACATACACATTTGAGTGATGCCTATATTTTAGCTTAGTAGGAAGAAAGACACCCATTGGATAAAAGTGTCTCTTTTTATAGGTGAACCATGAGCACTGTTTGGTCAAGTGATTTACTGAGAGCCGTACAGTAGGCAAATGGAGGCAGAAAGAATTAAAAGCCTGTACCCTTCACTACAGGAAGCAGCTTATTAACACTTAATCCACTGTGCTGTCAGATGGTTGGCTCTTTGATCCAGAGAGCAGCTTATTAACTTAATCCGCTGTGCTGTCAGATGGCTGGCTCTTTGATCCAGAGAGCATCTTATTAACACTTAATCTGCTGTGCTATCAGATGTCTGGCTCTGTGATCCAGAGAGCAGCTTATTAACACTTAATCTGCTGTGCTGTCAGATGGCTGGCTCTTTGATCCAGAGAGCATCTTATTAACACTTAATCCGCTGTGCTGTCAGATGGCTGGCTCTTTGATCCAGAGAGCAGCTTAGTAACACTTAATCCACTGTGCTGTCAGATAGGTGGCTTTTTGATCCAGAGAGCAGCTTATTAACACTTAATCCACTGTGCTGTAAGATGGCTGGCTCTTTGATCCAGAGAGCAGCTTATTAACACTTAATCTGCTGTGCTGTCAGATGGCTGGCTCTTTGATCCAAAGAGCAGCTTGTTAACACTTAATCCGCTGTACTGTCAGATGGCTGGCTCTTTGATCCAGAGAGCAGCTTATTAACACTTAATCCGCTGTGCTGTCAGATGGCTGGCTCTGTGATCCAGAGAGCAGCTTATTAACACTTAATCCACGGTGCTGTCAGATGGCTGGCTCTTTGATCCAAAGAGCAGCTTGTTAACACTTAATCCACTGTGCTGTCAGATGGCTGGCTCTTTGATCCAGAGAGCATCTTATTAACACTTAATCCACTGTGCTGTCAGATGGCTGGCTCTTTGATCCAGAGAGCATCTTATTAACACTTAATCCGCTGTGCTGTCAGATGGCTGGCTCTTTGATCCAGAGAGCAGCTTATTAACACTTAATCCACTGTACTGTCAGATGGCTGGCTCTGTGATCCAGAGAGCAGCTTAGTAACACTTAATCTGCTGTGCTGTCAGATGGCTGGCACTTTGATCCAGAGAGCATCTTATTAACACTTAACTCACTGTGCTGTCAGATGACTGGCTCTTTGATCCAGTGCTAAACTGATAATGATGATCTGAATTTTGTAAAGTACAAAAGGAAATTTACAGTCATTCATAAAATTAGTCTAGCATAGCTTTATTACTAATATCGACAACTGATATGATTTCCATTTTATTTAATTTAACATTCATTTCCCAGTAAAGTCTGACTGAGACAGAGCCCATTTTTAGCACAGGCCCAGGGAGAAATGCTCCAGATGCATGTCTTTGGAATGTGGGAGGAAACCAGAACACCCAGAGGAAACCCACACGAATGCAGGGAGCACATGCAGACTCCACACAGAAGACACTCCAGCCAAGAATCAAACCAGAGAACCTGTTGCTGTGAGGTGACAATGCTAACCACTGCACCACTGTGCCACCCATTTTCATACTAAAAGTCTCAAAACATATCTCAGTTAAAATTCATGTTGCTAGATCAGTGAAGGCCTGGATCAACGTGGAATGAGAAGCAGTTTGGCATGATGTATTTTTGGTTTTATGATAACACTTCTAAACTTGTCTGCCTTCCCAACAACAGGAGTATAATGTATAGTAATAATATATTGTACTAAATAGGTAACTTCCTTATAGAAAGATTTGCTTTCTTCAGTGTGAAATCAAATTGTCCCACTTTTTATTTAGAGCTAGAATAATTTCTTTTTCATAAATGCCTCCCCTTCAGTTAAAGCCAAAAGCCTGTGTGACTTATACGTTGGACCTCTTTTTTTGAGCACATGATTGCCATCAAGTGTTTACTGTTAGCAATGTAGGGGTATCACCAGGTTTAAATGATGACATTTCTATTTATGTTTTCAAAATGAGGGCTGCCAAACTATAAGAACATTGTTTGTCTGGTACCTGTTTTTACGTGTTTTTTTGTATATTTTATTTGGTATGTACTGTTAAGTGTTTAGTTACATGATTTATTGGTCATATGTCTTAAATCACATGGTTTAAATGGATGTTTAAGGTTTGTATAGCACTGTGTGTTTTTACTCTGAAGAAGTGTCTAATAAAACTGAGACAAAAGCACTTGATTTCCCTGGAAGACATTCGGTCGGCATTCTTTTCATTTACATTTCTTGGTATTTGACTACTTGTCACAGCTTGTGTTTGTTTTTGAATAGTAAATGAATTAAGAAGACTGTCCATCTGAAATTCTAAGAGTGACATAATATTTATCATGTTTGCTTTGCTTTACTTATTTTGTATGATAAAGAGAAAGATGAATAACATTGAAAAATAAGAGACCTTAATGCAATGCTTTTAACACTGGATGTTCTTTCTTTATATGACACAAAACACACTGGGTGTAATTTAGTTATTTTTGGCAGACCAGATTAAGCAGGACTCATTCTTAGTACTTCATTATAACTCTACATTATAAACAATGATAAAACAGTTGTCCCTTCATTTTCTGATTAGCTGGCAAATGCATTTCAGGGTTGTGTAGGAAATGAACCTAGGGTTGCCACCTTTTGTTGTGACTAATACCGGACCAAGACCACACCCCTTGCACCTTCCACAATCCCACCCATCTCTTCCCCTCTCCCTGCCCACTTTCTGCACATTTTGTGACATCATCATCATGTCAGATGGGGGAACGCTCTCTTTTCTTCCATTTGTGATGCCACCTTTCTGCTGATTTAGCAAACTCCAATAGTCTTTTTTTTTTTAAACAGAATACCAGAGTTTATGCAGTATTTTCCAGACTACCTGAGAATTACTTTGATTTCTGGATAGTCCAAAAAAAAAAAAAAAAAAAAAAAGGAGAGGTGGCAATACAAAATGGATCCTATACTAACACTCAGCTGAGTTTAAGACTGACATTGGCTAGTCCTGGAGAGCATACCAGTCCACCATGAGACACATATATGCACTCACACATGGCATAATTACCTACAGGCAGCATGGACGATTGCCAGTGGAACTATGACACGCAGAAAGCCAGGGCATGTAAGGAGAATCTGTACACACTAATAGGCCAAGTGCTGTAAGGCAGCAATGCTAATTACTGTGCTGCCCTGTTGCCTGCAAGTGCACAACAATTCTTTTTTAATTTTGTCATTTTTCTTACACAGATCACTTACATTAATGTACAGGCAATTTTCTACTGATAATGTGAATACAATGATATAACTCATGGTGTAGCTGTCAAACATAAAGCCAGAAATACATATTTACATATCACTTAGCAAAACAGTGCAGAACTGGTAAGTAAATGAAGCAACAGAGAATGGAAACATTCTCACTATAGGTTTTTCATTATGTGAGGAAGGCATTCCACATAATTTAGCGATCCTGATCAGATTAGCAGGAAAGCTTTTCTTACACACAATCTGTCTCTATTGCTGTTAACACCTGACATCTATCCGATACCACACAAGCCTTTACATTTTTGTATTCCAGTAGACATCAGCTAATGTTGAGAGCATACCACTCTACCATAAGACACATACAAAAACACACACACAGTCCAATTACCCAATTTGAATGCTCCTGTGAATCGTGTCTATCAAAATCATGGTTTCATGTTTCACTGTTCTCTGTTTTTGATCTAAGTTACAGTAGTGCTTCACCTTTCTCCTGAAAATCAATACACACAATACATAGCTTAAAGTAGAAACCGGGGGAAAACTGACAAACTTTATTGATATGGGAGTTAAAATTTTACAAATGATGTCAGTAAGTGGAACAAACTAAGTAATAAATATCAAGATTATGCTGAATAGGAAATATAAATGTTTTTGCTCTCTTCTGGTTCTGTGGGCTTGTTAGCCAGCAGTTTCAAAGTTACATAACTGTTTAAACAGATGCTATGAATAAGTTAACAAATCAAAGCACCTGACACTAATTTTTTTGCATTATAGTTTGAATGTTACTGAGGCAAAAGAGTATAATAACACAGAAAACATAGTGGGTACATTTGAAATGCATAACATAACATGCCATTCAGTCTACCGGCATCATGGCGATTGCCATAAATGAACTATGGTTTGAGAAACAACCTGTGACTGAAGGCAGAAATATTACATTTAAGCTAGATACAGGAACTGCATGCAATATTTGCATGAAACTGTTCATTTCTCTGCTGATTTCATATTTCCATTTTATACATTTGACTTTGCATAATGCTAAAATGAAGATTTTTCATTAAAAATAACACTATTATCATGTTTCTATCTGCTATATCAGCTGCTTCATACACCCTATTTTTCCAGAGTTTTTGATTACCATCCATCACAGAGAACTTAGTGCTAGGCATATTTGCAATAACATCCTCAATAGTTTGAAATAGTTTGAAATGGACAATGTGTCTAGTGAGTCCATTTATTTAAGTCTTAAGGATCTGTACATAGTCTAAGCTTTTCCTGCTTCACTACAGTCCCTATATTCAGACATTCAGTAAGCTCATTGTAATTAACAGTTTTCTAGTCCATAGATTTTTGTGATTATGCTTTAATATGTGGAAAAAAAATAATTTAAGTGCTAGAATGCCACGAGACCCAATCTTAACAAATGTTAAGCACCCCCTGCTTAAGTTGTTAAGGTCAGATGTCAGGCTAGGAAGTAAAATCTGGCAGTACCTACTAGCAAATGACAGTCAAAGAATGAAAGATTTGTTTCTGCCTGTTCTACATTCTGATAACGTGTCCCCGAATTCCTGTTATAAACTTAGGAAGTTACTAGAATGACAGGATGTATGGTCTGTATTTTATGAATTCAATCCTCAATAATATATCTGAAAATCACAGACTTTATGAGGAGCAGATCAAGCATATGAGGCAAAAATATGGACATTCTGTGAAAATCTGGGCAGTTGAGAAGCACTGAAGGTGAGTATAAACATAAGGGACTGTGCTTTATAGCTTTTAAAGCTGGCAAAACACTTAGCATTTTTTTCTAGTTCTCTGTAAGTGGTAGCATGTGGAGCAGATACCGCTCCATGCACTAGAAAGAACTATGATCAGATCACTGATCTGCTGTTATGTACTGGACATGCACTAGAAAGAGTTATGATCAGATCACT
Organism: Protopterus annectens; assembly: GCF_019279795.1. Classification (NCBI taxonomy): domain Eukaryota; kingdom Metazoa; phylum Chordata; order Ceratodontiformes; family Protopteridae; genus Protopterus; species Protopterus annectens. The sequence continues at coordinate 1,490,014,296 of NC_056743.1, read as the reverse complement.
GGTCTGCTGTTATGTACTGGACATGCACTAGAAAGAATTATGATCAGATCACTGATCTACTGTTATGTACTGGACATGCACTAGAAAGAGTTATGATCAGATCACTGATCTGCTGTTATGTACTGGACATGCACTAGAAAGAGTTATGATCAGATCACTGGTCTGCTGTTATGTACTGGACATGCACTAGAAAGAGTTATGATCAGATCACTGGTCTGCTGTTATGTACTGGACATGCACTAGAAAGAGTTATGATCAGATCACTGGTCTGCTGTTATGTACTGGACATGCACTAGAAAGAGTTATGATCAGATCACTGGTCTGCTGTTATGTACTGGACATGCACTAGAAAGAACTATGATGAGATCACTGATCTGCTGTTATGTACTGGACATGCACTAGAAAGAGTTATGATCAGATCACTGGTCTACTATTATGTACTGGAAATGTACTTTGCTCTTGAGGTACATTTTTTGGCATCCATGTATCGAACACATAATTAGTTGGTAGGATCGCCAACCCAATTATAATCCTGTATATTCATGCCTTCCATTTGCTAAAGTTTCTGTTTATTTCAGCTTCAAAGGATTACTACAGCTCTTCCTGGTACTGGAATAACTGGCACTGCTCCAGAAGAGATTTTAATGCAGTACTGTGCTAACAGACACGCAGTCCAGTAAATAAATTAGAATAACTCTATAAAATCAGCAGTATATTCGATATTCTTTATCATAAGTCTGTCTTTGAAGTATTAATGCCTCTATTTATGTTATTACACTTATTAAAAGTATTAGTACATTTAATATTTCTAGAATGACCTAGAAGCCTCCTAGTAGAAGCATGCATGCTATCATTAACTCAGCACATATTCTTGCTGTCATTCCACCTGCGTTTCACATTGTCATTCTACACAGGATTAAAAACATTCACTTTACAAACAGAAGTGCTAATTCTACTTCATGCTCAAATGTATAAATCATTCTGCATGAGCAAAGTATAAATCTCTTTTCACAAGCATTATGACCCAGGGTTTCCTTTGTTTGGTCAAGGCATTCAAGGATTCATGCTTCACTGGTTTTTCAAAACTGAAGCATAAAACTCAAAAAGCATAGCAAAACTGTATTTATTTATTTATTTTGCATATCACCAAGATCCTTGTATCCTTTATGTTGGGGCTTGTCCTCATCACCCCCTAATGTGTGTGTATGTATATATATATATATATATACACACACACACACACACACACACACACACACACACACACACACACACACACACACACACACACACACACACACACACACATCAACTCTGCAGATAGAAAAACTGAGAAGAAAACAGTAGAAATGCATTTCTGGCTCACGCAATCCAAGTAACTAAGAAAAAAACCTCACCAAAACCTTTCAGACTAATATGTTGTAATGATGAAGAATATTTGATTGCATTTTTAAGAACGCTGCCTGGAACATTATCTTGTATTTTCTGCTGTTGTACTTACAAAGAATCAAAATGTGTCCCTGTAGCTTTAGTTTATGCTCTGAATATATCAGATGAGCGAATGAAAGATTTGTACACAGTATTAGGCAGATTTAATAATTTATAAGTAATTTCTCATGAATATTGAATGGAGGTCTGTATCTGGTGTATATGAAGTAGTACCTGTAGATGGATTGACATTCGCGTTATACAATTCAACTGTCTATTATTTTACTCTTCTACTTTATCAACTTGTAAATTATGATGCTCATATGTATTTTGATTTATATGCATTTTTGTGAAAACAATTCTGACATATACACTGCTTATAATTTTGATTAAAGCCTTTACAACATGTTTTGATGCTTCTAACCACAAATCCTGCACATGGAGTAGTGCCTGACTGATCTTATATTACTCGAACACATCTTGGAAAGCATAAAGTTGCCAGCAGCTTTGTTTATATTTTTATTTATTTTTTATTCATTTTTGTTTGATTCCTTTTGCCAATATCTTCACTCACAACCTTTACTTTGTTCACTCTCCCAGTTCCACAATGAAACCTTTACTCTGACTACTTGAAAGTTAATTTGCTCTTCAGACATCTAGTACTTTATCAGTCTTTATGTCTGACTTTCTTGACAACCTTCCTCTTTCTGGATAAATTTTGATGCCACATGTAACTCTGTCTCTTATGAGTATATTTTGCAAGTCTCCAAACTCATGTTTTTCAATTCTGTGTCTACACTCAGCAATGTAAGCATCTATTGAATCCTGAAATCCTAAATTAATAGTGAAAAACAAATAGCTTACATATGGAAGGTTTCTAATAGGCTTGCAGGATGCCTATAATATTTCTGTCAATATGTCTAATTTGGCTTTTTATCCTCTTTAAGGCTGTTATTCCTGTTTCCTAACATTGCATATTAAATTGTTTCTGATTTTTCTGCAGTACTACTTGCAGTGAAAGGTAGATTTTATTTTTAAACTCAGATTTTCCAGTTTTCAGACTAGTCGCCATGCATCTTCAGAGATGTAAGCTGTTGAAGAGATGGCATTTTGAGCAGGAACGTAAGAACTGGTTGTTTAGCGGCTACTGTGTGATATATGACAAAAGTAATGTATGTGGGAATGAGACACAGGAAGTAAAACTTGGATTTCTTTTGAAGGAATAATGTCATATGACTTGTTTCTTTATTAGACGTTTGAAAATGCAAATATTTATTTGACATTTGTTAACCGGATTAGTCCATCTAAGCTATATGGCCCATTTTCAGTGGAGACCCGAGTAGAAAAGCTCCAACATTCCAGTAACAAACAATTACATACTAGACATTAACACAACAACGAGAATAAAAATTTAAAAAAATTACATACTAGACATTAAAGTTAGAAAAATTACATACTAGAGATTATAAAAACAATGAGAATAAACATCTGCATGCAGAAAAGAATAAAACTAATAAACAAAAATACAAAGAATATACCTCCAGTGGAGAAAATGCATGGGTGATAGAAGAAAGAAGAGTGCAATGCAGTATACCAACAGTGAGAAATAATGTGTGACAGAATAAAAATGTGCAAATAACGAGCAAACAGATGTGAAGATTTTAAAAATACTTAATAAATGCACAGATAGGAGTAAGCGGTGATAGTAATTGATATATCTGTTTCCATTGCAGCATATAATCATTATAGAAGAATTCTGCAGATTAGGCAATAGATTCTAAAAAGCAGAAGAGAGGTGGAAAGAATAAAAAAAAAGTGGAGATGGCATTTAAGGATTATGGCAGGGGCAGGATCTTGAGTTCAGAAAGTAATTATAGCTCTCAACCTTCCATCTCCAAAATGAGGAACACTCACCTTCATAATGTGGAACAAATGGGCAAAATGTGGAACACATACTAATGGCTTATTAACAGCTTCAGCTAGGAAGGTCATAGGATGGTTAAATATGCTGGTTTTACTCATAAGGAAGATCCATTAATGAATTATTATGATTAACTTCTACTTACCATGGATTTCACTTAAAAAAATTCCTAACACTGAATGTGTGACAGACTCTTTCAATGTGGAACTTCGAGGAACATGAACTTTCTAAGACCCCAAATGAGGTACGTTCCTCATAATGAGGTACACTTGAGAGGTATGGTAATTCTTGACTTCAGTTTTGAAAAGACTGGTACTAGTAATGCTATGTATATTTGGGGGCGGGGGGCTTTCCAAGCTAGGGACTGTTTGTAGAGGAGTTTGCCATTTTTTTTGTTTAGTTTATAGATGTCAAAAAGGTGCTGGTCAGAGCTGTGAAGTGAGTGAGGTGGCATGCAAGGGGGTACTAAGGCAGAAAGAGAGGGACAGGCAAGGAGTTTGTTAAGCAGGGAGTGTATGAGCTTGTAGATGGAAAAGTAGTAAGAGCTGGGGGAATTAGAGCCACTGAAGTTATTTCAGGACAAGACAATGATGTGATTTATATAGTTTGTTACAGGTGAATATAGCTATGTTCTTGTACATTTGTTTGAGTTTGGTGAGTAGGGATGACTGGAGGTGGTTAGAATAGGGGAAGCATAGAGGAGACATGGAAGGAGGAAGGCTTGGGCTAGAGTAGGTTTGGAGGTGGGAGCAAGTATTTTTTATTTCTGTAGAGAAGATCCAGTTTTTGATTTTTTTGTTTGAAACAGTGTTGTATATGGATGTTGAATTTAAGCTGATCATCAATTATCATACCAAGTAACTTAGTGTGAGGTTCTGCTTTGATGTGAGTGTTATCCAGAGAAGAAGTGGTAAAGGTGGATTTATGGTGGGAGAGAGATTTGGGAAGTAATAATAGGAGCGTAGCCTTTTTAGGGTTAAGTATCAGTTGGTGGTCTGTGAGCCACTTTTCCATGGATGAGAAAGAGTTTAGAGTGATGGAAAAAAGGTTAGTGATGTTGTCAGCACAAGAAATAAGAGCAGAGTTGTCAGCATATTGTATAAGGGAGGAAGTGGTGCAGGAGGAGAAAAGCTGATTGGTGAAGATATTGAATATGAGAGGACTGAGGTTTTAGCCTGAATGGATGCCAGTTTGGATAGTTAACAATGGGGAGCAGGTAGATGGCCATCTGACAGACTGGAGCCTGTTTGAGAGATAGCTCGAGAACCAGTAAATAGTAGAGGGTGAGAGGTTTAGATCAGTTAGTTTAGCAATAAGCTTGGAATGGGCGACAGTATCAAAAGCTTTAGACAGGTCAAGGAAGAGGCAGGATACAAGAAGATGTTTGTCTCTGCCTTCAGCAACAGTGTGAATGGAGCATAGGAGGGTAGTGGAGGTGCTATGGTTGGGTCTAAAGCCATATTGGGTGAGGGACAGAAGATTTTCATTGATTAGGTAAGTAAGAAGCTGGTTAGGAATGCATTTTTCAAGGATGTTGGATAGTGGAAATAGGATGACTGTGTGTCTGGATCTGTGGAGTTACCTCCTTTGTGTAGTGAAATAGTGTAGAAAGATTTCCAGATATTGGGGACAGTGGAGTTACCTCCTTTGTGTAGTGAAATAGTGTAAAAAGATTTCCAGATATTGGTGACAGTGGATTCTTGGATAAATCTGTTTATTAGGATTGAGACTGGATAGGCTATAGATTGAGCTGCAAGTTTAACAAGGGGGGTGGAGGTTATCAGCAGATGGAGTGCAAAGTTTTAGTTTTAAGAGAAGGGACTTTATATATGCAATGGAGATGGGGTTAAGAGAGAAAGGGATGGTGTTGCTTGTATTATGTATGGTGCAAGAGAGGTTATGACTTTGGTAGGATTGTGTTAGTTTTTGAATTGATTCAATGAAATGGGTATTAAGTAAAGTGGCAGTTTCTAGGGGAGAATTATTTGGACAGGGGTTAGGGGTGGTAGGTTCATCATGATGCAAAATTGTATTGATGATGTGCCAGAATTTTTTAGGGTTAGAATTTTGTGAGAACTGGGGGTTATGATAGTACTTTTTTTTGTCTTTATTGATTTGGTTTTTTGAGAGACTTTGTAGTTCTTTATATCTTTGGAAGAATGTTGCAGATTTAGTTTGTAGCCACTTTTTCCAATACTTGTCCCTTTCTTTCATGAGATTGAGGATGTCTTTAGTGAGCTAAGGTGAATTATTTGTTTTTATTCTAACACATCTTTGAGGAGCTAAAGAGTCAAGGATATCAAGAAATGTGCAATTAAATTGTAGAACTATATCACTGAGGGAGAAATACTTCAGGTGGGACCAGTTAATAGAAGCAAGATGATTATGAAAGATTTCAGAGGTGAAGAAAGAAAGGTTGTGACATGCTCTAAAATGGTGGGATTTAAGTATTTGAAAAGAGTATTGCTGTACTTGAGTAGGGAGGTGGTCACTAAGGAGTTGGGTAGGGTACTGAGGTTATGATATGGGTAGGAACAGAATGTGGAACAGTTTGTATTGTTGTTGTTGTAGTGGGTAGGCATTGTGATAAGTTGATGCAAACCATGGAGGTTGATATGTAGGCTGGGAGAGGTAATAGATAATTTTCCCAGTCAATATTTACTTCACCAAGTAATAAAGTTTTGTAAGGGATATGTAGAGAGATCCAGGACAGGATAGATTTGAGGATGGGAATATTGTTTCTGAGTGGAATATATATAGATGCAATGGCAATTTTGTTTGGGGGGGGGTTGAGGTGGTAGTTTAGAAGAGGTAGTTCAGCTGGGTGAAAATTAAGCTGTGATGTTGGCAGGGGAAGTAGATTGAGGTGTTTGCAGTACATAATTGCAACACCTCTGCCTTTTTAGTAGTTCTATCTAAACAATATATGTTATAGTGGTGAGGTAATATTTCAGTATTAGAGATATGTGGTTTTAACCATGCTTCAGATAGGGCTAAGATATGAGGGGAGTAGTGGGTGATCCAGGAGTATAGGTCGGTAATTTTCTTAGGTAGGCTCTGTATGTTAATTGCATAGAGAGATGTTTAGTAAGGCTGGTTTTAGTAGTAGTTGGGATGGAAGGGCCAGGGTTGGGGTGAATGTCGCTGTCTAATAGTATGTTGTTTGAAAGTAGGGTTGGTTTTGTAGTATGAAGGTAGAGACTGTAGGGTTTGTGTTTAAGTTTCAGGGGTGTAGTAGAGAGAGTGAAAGTTTTTCATTGTTTTCTGTCTGCTGTTGGATGTGGTTGTGCTATGCTAGAATACCCTAAAAAAGAAAGAAAGACAGTATATAATCTATAAAACTGATTCAGAACATTCAAAAACACTGCAGCATGAAGGATAAAACCATTTGGTGCCCAAAGTAGCTTTATATATGACGCTGTGTAATGTGGATACACAGTTAAGTACACTCAAAGTCAGACAAAAACGAGTGAGGAGGCTAGAGACAGATATTGTATCCACTTACAGTTTTAAAAGAACTACATACTCTATATATATAAAAATATATATATATATATATATATATATATATATATATATATATATATATATATATATATATCCATAAAATCTATATTTATATGTATCTATCTATGTATTTTATTGTTTTCAGTGTACTGCAATTTTTAAATTAAAAGTGAGTTTAAAGCAGCAATTTGTAATGTCATGATCTAGTCACACTCTCTCCTTGCATGTGTGTGTGTGTGTGTGTGTGTGTGTGTGTGTGTGTGAGAGAGAGAGTACATTCATCATAGAGAGATATAGATAATTATATATATATATATATATATATATATATATATATATATATATATATATATATATATATGCAGTATGCACACCAAAAACACATAGGAATCCTATACTCAGGTATATCCTAATGCACATAGGTACTATCTGTTTAATTTCAGCAACTCATTAGAGTACTCAATGATTTTTGACAAGGTTTACTTGTACTCCGGTTCTTTTATGTGATGCTGGAAATCATACATAAGTAAAGTAATTTTTTTTGTTTGAATTGCTTCTGCATTCATGAGAATAGTTTTATTTTTGTGGAACTGTTTGCTGTTTACTCTTGGAAAAGTAATCCAGTCTTATGTTCATAGTCCAATTGCTTGCTGCTTGTTTTAGTCGGGTTTTGATGGAACGTGATAAAAGTGGATTTTTTATTATAGTAATGTTGATGAATGCACACTCTCTCTCTCCACACACACACACACACACACACGCACGCACGCACACACACGCAAGGAGAGAGTGTGACTAGATCATGCCATTAAAAAAATTGCTGCTTTAAACTCACTTTTAATTTAAAAATTGCAACACACTGAAACAATAAAAGCAATTTAAATATTAATACTTCCATTTCTAAAGATGCATTCATGGACACATTATCAAATTATAGAAATGTAACATGTTTGAGTGTTACTAATTTTATAAGGAAAAGTAAATTTGATGGAAGGCATAAAAGATTGGAGACTACTGGTCATACAAAATACTTGGTATGAAATGCTTACAAGAGTTATTCGGTTAAGGTTCTGTAAGATGAAGGGGGGAGGGGAGGGGAGTAATGGCATCAGAAGTGCACCGGTAGTAAAAGGAACAAAACACAGAGGATTTGTTAACTAGTATAACTGGTCCATCAGGTAAAAGTGATGGTCTAGGAAGAATTGTTTTTTGGACATAAAAGCTTTTTGTAATTTCTCTCACAAGGCAGAATATTCTAGAAAATGAAAAATGAACTTGAGGAAAGATTTCATGGTTTAATTAGAGAAATGTATTAGAATAGTTTTATAATACTTTGCATACATTTTTGAGGGGGTAATAGGATGGAAATTAATAGTGAAATAAGACAAAGCTTTTTCTTTAAGCTTTTTACTGTTCCGATTAGTAATGAATACAATAAAAGTGGAATGTATGAAGCAAATACTAGGATGGACATGGAGCTTAAATGAATAATGCATTATTTTGGTCATTTTTTTTGGGGGGAGCAAAGGTGAAGAATTTTGATGTTGTAGATATATCAACCATTTTATTATTTTATTTTATTTATTTATTTATTTAACATTTGTTGATATTAGGAAAGGTGGTCCTAGAATTTAATAAAAATAAGAGTAAGTATTTCATGAAATCCCTAAGAAGGGATGCATTTATGTTATTTTCAAATAGATATTAATGTTAGGATTTAATTTTGAAAAATGGGAGGCAGTTCTCAATTCCCGGAAGGCACTACTGTTAGTATCAAGTATAAAATAGAAAGTATATGTTCTGTCTTTAAAAAAAATACAGAATGGAAAATATTAACAGTGGTCATTTTTTAAGGAAAAAAGGAAAAAGTAGAAATCTTGAATTCTGGAGACCTGTTGCACTGAGGACATGCAGTTATAAGTGTTTAGCTAAAATATGAAGAGGACAGTTATGAAAGGAGTAACGTTTTCAGAAGATGAAATAGGTGGGGTGTATAAAAAACAGAAACATAAATAGGAGCTTCATTTTGGCAAATACATTTTTAAAGTATGATGGGGAGAAAGGGGTGATTATTAACATGGATATTAGGAAATCAAATAATAGCATTGAACATGGAAATTTAGTGGCATCATTGCTGGCATATAAAGTATGCAGGACATTAATAAAATTGTTGGAAGCAAGTTATGTCAGTTGATAGGTTCATAGGGTGGTACTAGGCTATCAGCCCTAGGGCCTATACAAGTCTAGCCATAACAATTCCCTGGCTATTTCTTCCCACAATATTTACTTCCCTGGACCCCTGTCTAGTGACTGATGTGATCCCTGGGGTGAATTTCCTATCTGCCATCCAGTCGTCAGGGTTCCTTTTGAAGAGGGCCAAAGAAGCGCTCTGCTTGACATCTATGGGCAGTCTGTTCCAGAGTCTGGGGACTCTCTGGGTCAGGAACCTATACCTCCAGCATGTTTTGTTCATTGTGATGACAAGGTTTAGATCCCTGGAGTGTGTGGCTCTGAGGGATTGGGATTTCTTTAAGTGTAGCATGTCCAACAGCTCTGGGTTTGACATGGCCTTGTATGTTAAGCAGAGATCGCCTCTGAGAAGACGATATGTGACAGAGTATAGCTGGAGTTTTTTAAGGCGGTCAGCATAGGGCATCTGCTTTAGGCCTGTGATTCTTTTAGTGAGGTATTTCTGCGGCCTTTCCAGTTGTAGTAGATGTCTTGAGAGGTACATACCAAATGAGGCGTTGTATTCTATAATGGGTCTAATGAGGGATGAGTACAGTGGGGACAATGACCTCCTTTTTTCTGGATGAAAAGCCCTTCGTGATGAGTGCTGTAGTGATACTTGTAGTGATTTTTTTACATAAGGAAGAATCAGAGAAGGGACATAAAATGAAGATGACCTCTGATTTCCTTACTGTTTATGATGTTTTAATAAGGTGGTGAGTGAATCTGTTGAAGTCATGGTAAGGGAAATCTGCGCTGGAATGATTATGAGCTTTCCAACCATTATAAAATATAAAGATGATATGTGTATTTTAACTTAGAGGAAAGAAATATGAGTAAGGAAAAACATTAAATTATGAGATACATAGGACTGATGGGAATAAAAATAAATAAGTAAAGAAAAAGGTAACCAGATGTCCATGTTGAGTACAGAAAATAAAGTTTATGACTGGTGACACTCAATCATTCTTTGTAATGCATAGAGCTTTACCTTCTTTATTTATGACCATTCACAGAAAAAAAAGTGTAGGATCGAATGGTGTTTGACTGATTTCAAACCCTATGAAAGTCATTACAACTCTATTTTATTTTGGATGGTTTACATGGGTAGTACACTGATTGCAACTGACCATTTGTGGGTACTACCTGAGTGAAATAATTCACAAAGAAAAAAACAAAGTAGAACAGAGAGATACAGTAAGCTGTACATAATAAAAACAGAACAAACTGCACAGTAGTAGGTAATAGATACAATTCAGAGAACAATGTACATTTTACATGATTATAATTCAGGTTTGCATCATGGTGGAAATACTGAGGGATAATGCGTGTCAGTGCAGGAGAAGGTGGGGGGTGGACTTAAGAGGTGTTCGCAGTTGGGAAAGAGTAAAGCTGGAGGTTAAGAGGTCTTTAGGTGATGTGGACTGCACTGTGGCTAGTAGGATTTGATTTGGTGTGGATGATTTTTATGTTCATTTCTGAGGGTGAGGAAGGAGGACTACATTTCCTTTAGGTGCGGGGAGGAGAGATTACAATAGTTTAGTATCAAGGATATATAAAGAATGGTGGGTGTACTGTAACCTGGTTTCTGGTGTTTGGAATGGGATGTCTGTTTAGGAGTAGCATCTGAGGTTCATAGGTTCATATGTATAAATGTACATACTAGTCTAGCTGCCCTTGTGGGCCATTTTGAACCTAGCCAGTTTCCCTCAAGGGTGAGAATCAAACACTGTACTTTGTACTTGTGAGGTAAATACTTTAACCATTATACCAACCCTCCCAACACCTTGTAGTGTGTGCGTTTGGTATAAAGTTTATCAGCTAGTGGTGGAAAAGACATTGGAAAGGTTTGAAGATGAGAGAGATCCTAGTAGCAGGTATAGTCTGTGCTACACTGGGTGCCATGTGGCTTTTTTGAGGGGGAGACAGTGGTGATCATGAGAGAGTGAGTTAGTGATGAAGTGACTGCTTTTGTTTTTGATAGACTGTAATATGGATGAGCTTTTCTTAGAGGGTGTTGGGTTTTATGAGTAGTCCAGGTTTGAGCTGGGGCAGAAGGATTTCTTTGCCTATAGTTGTTTTGGCTTGGTTAGACAGGGGGGGTCAGATTTTCTAATCTTGAGTAGAAGTGAGTTAACGTTTGGCCTTTATTTATCAGAATAGAAATAGCATGTTAGTGACTGGTCTAGCCACAAACTTTGGTATCTGAAGGAGTTTGTTGTTTCTGCTTGTTAGCCACAAAGGGTAATTATACTGAATTATTTTCATGATTTTTTAGGTTTTTGGGTGATGTCAGATATGCTTTTTTGCTTTTGTGTGGTTAGGTATTAATTTGTGGTTAATGAGACAGAAATTCAGGGAGTTGCAGTCTTTCTGAAGTTGTGTTTTGATGGTAGAGCAGTTGTAGCTGGACCTAAAGATTACGATGTCATCAGTGTACAGGATGAGTTGTTGAGAAGGAAGGGCATGCATTTATTTATTAATGAAAATATAAAGAAAAAGGGACTAAGATAGACACTTGTGGTGCTTTCATTGAAAGACATGTGGGCTGATAGAAGGAAAATCCTAATTTAACTTTAAAACATCTGTTTAACAAGACATCTTGCTACCTGGTGATGGGGATTTTTTTACTAATGCCAATGTTCTGAACAGAGAGAAGGTGTTGCTGGTTGATAAGGTCAAAGACTTTTGTGTGGTTAATGAATATTGCTCCTCTTAGGTTTGCTTTGTTCATGCTGAGAAGAATTTTATCAGTTAGGCACCAAAATGCCACCATTGCTGTACAGTATGTGCTGAATCCATGCTGAAACAGTATTGTTGCATATAGCTGGAGAGTTGAATATAAATGATGTATTTGTAGTAATTTGTCAAAAGTGGGTAGGATGGAAGTAGGACAAATGTCTCAGGAGCTTTGAAGTTTTGATTGTTTGGGAGGAGGGCAATGAGTGTTGTTTTCCACATGTTTGCCATTAGATTTTGTGTCAGGCAAAGTTTAACAATATCATGAAGAGGCTGAATAGAAATGACCTGCAGTGGTAGATAAGCCTTAGCTGGGGGGTTGGGTGGGGTTTGTGGTCATGTTTTCAAGTAGGTCACTGATTTCTTTATGTGAGGTTTCTTTTGAAGTAGAAGAGGGGATAAAGGGTAGGGCTCTGGCTGAGAGGAGAGGGGGGTGTAGAGATGCTGTTGATAGTGTAGACAGGGTGGTTAAATTCCCTGATAAATTCAGAGCAGGTGAGTGTTCCTTGATTACACTGGATTAGGTTTAGAGAGGATTTGTTGTCAGAGGATTTGCATAAATTGAGCATTCTGATGTTGTACTGGTAATGTCTGGGCATTAACTGCATACCCTGGCAGTTAGCATAGAGGGTTAAGGTTATAAGATGTCAGTCAGCTGCTTTCTGTGGTACAGGTTCTGACTATCTCATGAAGCCACCATTTGCCTACTGTTTTGTTTGTGCCTTTCGGCTTTTCCCGGTTAGGGGTCGCCACAGTGGAACTCCGGTCCGCTAATGATTGGTAGCTGATTTTTACGTGCTGAGTTACCACCCTGATGCACAACCTTCAACAAAGGTACGCCCATTCACGCATATCTCCACGCAGAAGACGCTCTAGCTGAGAATCGAACTGGACAGCCTCTTACTGTGAGGTGACAATGCTACAGCAGCACTACATGTCCTGGAACAAGTTGTGCAAGTAGACACTGCTTTGGAGTAACTGGGAAATATGGCTAGGCTCCTTAGTGGTTTCCAAGTCTGTATTCCTGTGGACCCTATGAACTCTATAAACAGACAGAAGTCAGCATAAAAGGGTCTCAGAATGAACAGATTTAAAATCTGTTAGACATTTATTAATAAACAACACGACCCGGTGCAAGAGCAAAACAAGGCAGCAAATAGTATAGAACATTCAAATGTACGAAACAGTCCAATAAAGCATACGTATTCAGCAAGCAAAGTGAAGATGCAGCAGCAGCACAAAAACTCATAAAATAAGTTTATTGGCCAAAACAAGCATGGCAAGTGCTTTCACGTAGAAGGCTTCCTGAATGTTCTATACTATTTGCTGCCTTGTTTTGCTGTTGCACTGGGTCGTGTTGTTTATTCATTTATCAGGATCGTGTGTGCTAAGAGCGTTTACTCTGTGGGGAGTGACTTTCATTTTTGGATTAATTATCTGTTAGACATTTAGTTTTTAACACACTTTGTGTTTATAAGTATAGCAGAGCAAAATATTTAACAAGTTTTAAACTATTTTACCTTCTGCTGCTTTTCTTTGCCATGTAGTATTGTCTGCTCATAACCTCTAGAACCTGATCTTAACAACACTTAGTGGTGCTTAACAAAAGCTTGTTAAGAATCTTTCTAACATCAGGAAGGAGCTTAACAAATTCATCTTTTTCCCATTTCTGAAGCATGATATTAGCAATTCATACATTAACGAGTTAAAGCTTATTTCTCTTTTTTATAGGACAGTAAAGCCTTTCAGAGAAGGTATGCAAAGTTTCAAGAAGAAGATAATGAAAAACAAATTATTTAGTGAAAGGATGTTATGGACTTTAGGATATATATTACGTAACCTGTTAAATAAAATTAAGTACAGAGCATATAGAAAACATGGTTTGTATTAAAAAGCCTGTGGAAACCAAGAAAAAGAAGAAGAAAATAAACATGCCTTTTTAAGGTAAGAAAGGACAGAAGGCTTTTAGGAAACAATTGAAAATTGTTTGAAATATAAAATATATTAAGGTAAATATGAAAAATACTGTCTATGCCATTTGTTAACAATATGAATGGGTTAAGGTGAAAGATGACGGATTAATAGTAGAATATTGTTTATGCACTTTAAGAAACGTTGCGACTAGTTTATAATGAAAGATAATTTAGCAGTAATACTATATATCTACTATGGATACACTAGACAATTTCAAAGTACTGAAATGTACTTCAAGACTGAATAGTCAAAAGTGCAGTTATGCAAAACTGCACTATGTTGAATGCGGAAATGTCGATTCTGCTATTGTGGTGTCACGTTCGTGATGTGCGGTGCATTTTGTGGATTTATCTGGGATTTCAGGTAAGTAGTGTTTGTGTAATGGTATTGGGTAGGGATTTTAGTGTGTTTGAGTACGTGTAGTGGTGTTTTTTTGTGTTTGTGTGTTTAGTGTGACCTCAGAGTTAGTATATATAAGTATGGGGGGATTTGGGGGGTGCAGGGGGGCTTGCCCCCTACTTATAGGTAGGGTAGGTGTGTTTGTGAGTTATATTGTGTTTGTGTGTATTATTTTGTTTGTTTTAGTGTAGTTAGGTAGGTGTATGTGTGTGTGTGTTTATGTGCTGGTTTGTGTGTGTGTGTGTGTGTGTGTGTGTGTGTGTGTGTGTGTGTGTGTGTGTGTGTGTGTGTGTAATCGCGATTGTGCTATACATGGTTTTGGGTGTTCGGGTATGTGGGTTTTCGACTATTCAGTCTCGAAATACTGAAATTCAACATTTCAGTATTTCGAGATTGTCTAGTGAATCCATCTATTACATATGTGTAGGGCAATATACAGTTGTATATAGTGCATGGTGGAATAATGAAAGTGCTTGTAAAGGTGGAGAAAATTATAGATGTCAAAATATTGGAAGTATACATCAAGACAGAAATTAAGGGGTCTTTTTACTTCTCTTCTTGCTGTTCGTACAATACAGACTTTGTTAATGAGCTTTGTATTCCTTTTTTATGACATGGTTATATAAGAATATGCAAAGATAGTGTGAAGCCTTTATACAAGTTTATATATCAGAGGTTTTAATAAAAATTGCCTTGCTTTTATTGATAATAACCATGCGGTCATGGGATCTTTAACAGGAGATGCCGCTTGCTTAGGAAGAATGGATTTCGGATTAATATCTCATTGAAAGTTCAACACTTTAGGAGTGTAGCACCCCCTACCTGCAGCATTATATAGGAAAATGAATCTAAACATCTGGTGTGGGCTATAGGGCCATAACTCACAAAGTTTTGATTTTTACGCCATCAGATGTAAGTCTGAAAGGTTTTGTATAACTAACTGTACTTGAAGTGCTTGCTAGCTGAATGATCATAGGTCTGGTTCTAAATGGGTACTAGAAAGAGGAACATCTCCAAGCGTCATTCTGAACCTCACATGCCTACATATTGCAAAATTCACAGAGACTGAACATAATTCCAGTTCATAGAATTATGCCCCTCTGCCACATAGAAACTAGAAAAAATTTCTCTCTCACTAAACAATCATCTTGTCTCAAGTCCATGAAAAACATATTTCCTTTTCTTTCTTTCTTTTAGCTGTGTAATCTGATTCTGAACAACTCAATTTTTGTTCAGGGGTGCCCTAAGATGACTGTACTGGATCACAGTTATATAACGTACAAATACGGATGCAGAGGAAGGCAAACCAACATTTGCAGGATGAAATTTTTTAGTCACCCGTCACCTTAATTGTCTTAATCTTTTGCATTAAACTGGCAGGCTAAGGTACACAGTACTTCCATTTTCCTTATGTCTCTTCCATAAGTACCCCTTTTTGTCTGTTGGCTTGTTGAAGCTACTTGTTAATTTAAGCTGTAAACAAGACCTGATACCACTAGCCATGTCAGGGACATTACAGATACATTTACTATCAAACCACGCTGCAATGGCTTTCATACATATTTAGTCGCATAATAAAGCACATCTACCATAAAATATCATAAGAATGAATGCTAAAAAAATCAGTTTGTTATAATTTTGTTTTTATTCAATTACAATTGTGATAAATTCTAGTCTGTAATGTATTGTAGTGTTTTCTGTTTTTATCACATTTCCATTTTACTTTTTAAGATTATGCAATTATTAGTTGCATTGTTTTCATAATATGTATATATGCACTAAATGGATAGCTATGATAAAAGCTCTGGTGTCCTTCTGCTGGAAGTAGGATGATAGAGATAAAACTAGTATGTATCGGGCAAGACGTCCCCATCCCTGCTTGAGATGAAATTGCTCAGTAGCAAAAAAAACAAAAAAGACAGATGGCATGACACGGAATGCCGTTTCTCTTTGGAAATCATTGCCAGTGTGGTTTCTAAGTGTGCACTGGCAATGAATCACTTGTTTTTAGAGATGTTTCCTTCTTCGAGTTACTGCAACTGTGGAGTTGGTATATGTATATATATATATATATATATATATATATACATATATATATATATATATATATATATATATATGTATGTGTGTGTGTGTGTGTGTGTGTGTATAACATGGGGGGGCTTTTTGTCATTTACAATTTTGGGCATTTGTTTTTTTCATCAAGCTGACTTTCAGAAAGTTGACATTTTGTAGTCGAACCATTGGGGCAGTATGATAAAAAAAAATAAAAAAGAAGAATTTATGTTGCTTTCTGGTACAGGAATAAGGTTCATGTAACTTTATTTATTTATTTATTTATTTGACATTTGTTGACCAGGTTGGTCCATCTGGGACAAGACCCTTTTTCAGTGGAGACCCGGGGAGAAAAGCTCCACAGTTAAAACATAAACAAGTACATATAGTATGATACATATAATGTCTGAGTGATTACACACAATACATAATACTGCCTAGAGCGTATATACAATGTTTGCTAACTACATATTGTAGCAGGTATAAGAAAAATGCTAAATAACTACTACAAAGTATTTTGTTCCACAGGGCTCATAAAAATACAATGTTTCTTCTTATGAAATTTCTTAAACTGGTGAAATGTTATTGATGTAAGTAGGTAATGAAGCAGCACACCCACTGTTTTTTTTTATTTTGATAATTATGAATTTTGAAGCATTTTGTTATATTAGCCTGATTCTATGTACTATAAGAAATGTAATTAGTGAATATAATTACAAAGCTGCATTTTGTAATGAAAATCATTATATTCCTAGGAACTGTGTATAAGTTCAGCTTCTTACAGTTTTATTTTTTTTTCTTTCTTTCTTTTTTATTGATGAATAGTTGCTATGTACA
Source organism: Protopterus annectens (assembly GCF_019279795.1). Lineage (NCBI taxonomy): Eukaryota > Metazoa > Chordata > Ceratodontiformes > Protopteridae > Protopterus > Protopterus annectens. The sequence continues at coordinate 1,489,997,207 of NC_056743.1, read as the reverse complement.
TTTCCTTAGCTTTTTTGAAGAAGTGCCGTAGTAAGGTTTGCCTGTATAACTGATATCTGCGGTGTCATTGCAGTTCCCCTTTAATTGACATTGAACTGTAGGCCTGGGTATGAGAATAAGTGTATAGTGCTGGGCTTTTGCGATACTTTGTCATATGAATTTGTGGTAGATCAAACTTCTCACTTCTAAAAATGAAGGGGATTATTTACTACCACACAGATTAGCAGATTGCTGTTAGTAAGTAATGGAGTGGGAGTAGGATGGTGTAAAGCTATATAAAGCAATTGCTAGGAATAAGTGACCGGGAGGTATTCACAGTGCAAGGTTTTGGCTGAGTGTCATGGTAATCCATGACAAGTGGAGCTATCATTATGCAAATAAGGTCAGCGGAGGTCATATGTGCTGACTACAGAAACACCGAGGTGTCATAATGAACACATCTCCTTACGGCAAAAGAGTAATGTACTTAAGGGACAAGCATTAAGGGGAAAGCCATTACATGGATTATGCATCTTAGATGTTGGAGTTTTATTGTTCATAGATGTAAACAAAAGAGGACCTTATTTTCATACAAAACATGTAAAGAACCCGGAATTTACATTATAGCGCAGTATTCCCTGTGGATTACTGGAGTTACATGGCAGATTAGTTAGGAAGCCATGGACTTTTTAAAGGAAGGAAAAAATAACAGAAATATGGCAAATTCCTATGGAACAGTTTAAAATGAAGCAAAATTATTGTGTTTACTTCAAGAAATGTTTGTTTTATTCATACAATGGGCATATTACATTACTGTCATTTTTAAACTTACATTACATTACACCAGCAGTGGAAATGATTAGTGATCACTGAGAAAATATATCTTGGTGTCTTTTAGTGATTGTGCATACATGGTAGAAGTACCGAAGTGGCAAGGATATTTTGTTATCTATACGTGTCTTTACTGGAACATTCATGAGTATCACTGACCATATTATGATCACAAAAATGTGACGGGCTAATTAAATAAATGACAACTGTGTTAACAAAGTGCTTAATGTATTCATGTTCGTACAAACATCACTTCAGGACAATTTTATTTCGCTGGTCTCTGCATGTGTAAAATCGTCATGGAGGTTGCGTGACATCATTTTTTCCCCTGAGGATTTATTTATTTTATTTTATTTTATTTACATTTGTTGACTGGGAGTGTCCTACTGGACGTAGGTCCATTTTCAGAGGAGGCCCGGGGAGAAAAGCTCCACAGTTAAAATAAACAGACAGTAGTTACATTGGATTACATAGTGATTAACAATTTGATTAACATAGCAATTAATTACAAACATATTTACAGATGCAGAACATAGTACATTAGTAGACAACTAGAATCCTTATCTGCGAAGTACATAACAGACATTAACAAATGTTACAATAAGAAGTTCCTGCTGTATAATAAGTACTAGGCTTATGAGCATCTGATCTTGCTATAATCAAGGTAGTTAGTGGGGTGAAAAGAATCGTAGTGGTTGGATGGGGTGGGTGATATTAGAGTGGGAGTTGCAAGGGCATAGCCAGCATGTTTTTAGGTGTGCTTTTAGTAATGTTTTGAAGTGGGTGCATGATGGTACGGAGGTAATTATGGGTGGGAGGGTGTTCCATAATTTGGCTATGGTGCAAGAGAATAGTGCTTCACCAGCAGAGTTATTAGCTTTAGTGATCTGCAAGTGATTTTTGTTGCTGGATATCTTAGTGGTCTGGTGGTGCAATAGGGTTGGAGTAGATTCTGGAGGGATGGGACATTTAGTGGATGGTTTACTAGTTTGTGGGCGAGTGAGAGTTAATAACATTGAAGGAGGTGAGGGAGTTCAAGCCAGCCCAGTTCAGCAAGTGAGAGACAGTGGTGACTATGGTAGGATGCCCCTGTGGTGAATTTGGCGATTTTGTTGTAGCAGGTCTCTAGCTTGTTTAGATCACATTGCCTTAGGTTGGTATATATTGGAGAGGCATAAAGTAGGGTGGAGATAAGGTGGGAATTTGCTATTGAAATCTTTGCTGCTTTGGTGAGAAGTTGCTTATTTCTGTATAATGCTCCTAGTTTTTTGTGGACTTTGTTTATGGTCATGGATATGTGAATGTCAAATTTTAGTTTATTGTCTATTTCCACTCCTAGCAATTTGGTGTGTTCAGTTGGGTATATAGTGGTGTTGTCTTTTGCTGTGATGTTAAAGTGAGAGTTGTTTTGAGTATGTTTGGTGGGTTGGAAGATGAGTAGTTTAGTTTTGTTAGGGTTGAGTATTAATTGGGCATTGGATAACCAAGGTTCAATAGAGGAAAAGGCTTCCTGAGTGACTTTTTGCAGTTTGGGTAGGGACTGGGCTGAGCAGATGATGGTTGAGTCATCTGCGTATTGTATGAGTGTGCCATGTTTGGTGGCAGAGGCTAGATTATTGGTGAAAACAGAGAAGAGTAGGGGTCCAAGGATGGATCCTTGGGGAATCCCTATGGAGACAGGTTGTTGGGGAGATATGTCATTCTGCCATACAACGGATTATTGGCGGTCAGACAGGTAACTCTGAAACCAGTTGATGACTGATTGAGAGAAGGATAGGTTATTGAGGACAGAGATGAGTTGTTTGTGTGGGACCATGTAAAATGCTTTAGATAGATCTAGGAAAATAGTAGAGGAGAGATCGCCTTTGTTTTTATGCTGAAGGATAGTGTTAGTAAAGGAGAGTAAGGCAGTGGTGGTGCTATAGTTTGGTCGGAAACCATGCTGAGTATTGGAAAGTAGGTTGTTAGTAAGGAGGTAGTCTGAGACCTGAGAGTGTATGCATCTCTGCAGTATTTTGGAGAGCCAATAACTCTGCTAGTGAAGCACTATTCTCTTGCACCATAGCCAAATTATGGAACTCCCTCCCACCCACAATTACCTCCATACCATCATCTCTGTAGTATTTTGGAGAGAGAATAGCTATGGGTCGGTAACTGGTTAGTTCTGTGGAGGGGCCGCCTTTGTGGAGGGGAATTATATGTGATACTTTCCACAGTGTGGGAACGTAACTTTCTGACAGATATCGGTTAATCAAAATGGATACTGGGTAGGCCAGAGCATCAGCTGCGATTTGTAGGTATTCACATGGGAGGTTGTCTGCTGCTAATTTGGTGGGCTTAAGTTTAGTTAAGAGTTTTTTTATGTTGGAGGTAGATACAGGAGAAAAAGAGAAGGCAGTGGGGAGATTACTAGTTGAAGGTGTGGGTTGCAGGGGAGGGGGGTTGTGTTGTTTAGCTAGTGATAGTATGGTTTGTGTGAAGTGTGTGTTGAATGAGGTAGCAATATTTTTGGAGGAGTGAGGGATGTTAGGATGAGGGGTACTGACTTTACCTGGGTGGAGGATGGAGTTTATGGAGGACCAGAATTGTTTGTGGCTGTGGTAGTATTGGAATTTGTCCTGTTTTACTAGCTTTTTGACTCTATTGCATAGTTCTAGGAATTTCTGTCTAGTTGAGAGGGTTTTGGTTTTGCGCCAGTGCTCCCAGGCTTTATCCCTGTTTTTCATTTCTGACTTAATGGTTTTCTGTAGCCATGGGGAGGGTTGTGCTTTTGTTCTGGAAAGTCTTATGGGGGCATTGTAATTAAGGATGCTCAGGAAGGTAGCATTAAAATTCAACTGCGTCATCAAGACTGAGGTACTTTAGAGAATGCCAGTTACATTCTTTGAGGGATGAGATGAATGTGAGTGGGTCAAAGTTTAGTTTTTTATGTACTTGACGGTAGATGACAGGTTTAGCTTGGTATAGGTATTTTTTGAGTAGGAATGTTGGGGAGTGATCACTGAGGCTATCTGATAAGCAGCCTGTTATATATGATTGGGGGCTCTTACTGACTAGTATCCATTCCAGAGTAGTGTGCTTGCTGGAGTTTTTATTTATCCTGGTTGGCAACTGGACTAGTTGGGTGAAGCCATGAAGGTTTACATGATGGGTTGGGTGGTTGCCAGAACAGGATTTCCAGTCAATATTGAAATCACCTAAAATTATAGTTTCTTGGGGGAGATGGTGGGTAGACCAGCTGAGGAGGTTTTCTAGTGGAGGGATGTTTTGGCCAGGTGGGAAGTAGCATCCAATTATGTTGATGGCTTTGTTTTGGTTTATTTTGAGGTTAGTATATATTATTTCTTCATTGCCTATTTGTGGAGCTGATGATTTTAAGATCTGGATGTTTAGATGCTGTTTAAATATTATAGCTACACCGCCTCCTTTCTTGTTTAGCCGGTCTACTCTTAGTATGCCGTAACCGGTAAGGAGTATTTGCTCACTGGTAATGTGAGGTTTTAGCCAGGTTTCTGTCAGGAGGACTATATCTGGGGAGTACAAGTCTATGGTGGCATGGACTTTGTTGGATATACTTCTAATATTTAGGCTTAGTAGAAGGAAGTCACTTGGCTTTCTATGATATGGGAGAAGTTGTGGTTTCTAGTCTGATTATGAGGATTGGGGTTGGAGATGGTAGGGCCAGGGTGGCACATACTGTTTGACTCATGGTTGTGTATAACTGTGGCATTGGGGCAGAGAAAGGACAACTTATTTTATTTTTACAGGGTCAGCAGTGATGATACCAAAGTAAATATAATGCATGCAGCTATGCTTTTAACAACGAATGTAGAGGCTGCATGAAAACTTGACTATGAATTGCAAGTCAGCTTCATTAGCATATGCCAATTTACATAATTTCTCATTTACATCTCATTATAGTTACTTTGCCATCACTAATTCATGGCCATCGTGTGTTACGATAAATGGCCTCTATGAATCTATGAATTGCCGCCTAGCTATGCTCACTCATGGACAGAGAAGTTACTGTAATGCATTTGTGCTATTCTGCAAAAATCTGTACAGTTGAGAGGTATATATCTAGTTTTGTTTTTGTTAATGTGTTATTTGTTTAAGTGTATATGCAAGTGATTTTACAACTTTTTCTGTCATCAGTAGGATTGCTGAATAATAAGGGTAAATGCTGAATATAGTATACAAAGAGGTTAGAGAAATCATTCAAAAAAATCATATTTTTGAGAGAAAGAAAAAAAAAACCAAAGTATATGGGGAACGTCACATAGAGCCAGAGAGAGCATGAAGCTTTCACACTGACAACAGACAAGATCTGGACTGACATCCCAACTGTAGAGCTATAAGGCAGGAACCTTAAATGAACTTCTGCCTAAGCTAACAACTCTTTTAAGATATGGTTGATGTTTCATACACTGACCGCATTGTTTTATTTGCATTTAGGTTAGTAGTATTGGTTTATTATTCTTGCTTTGATAAAGGTCCTGACACCTACACATATTATATTGCATCAGTTCTTTATATCTTAGAAACTTAGAAATATAGCCTGGACCAAATGGCGAATAACTAAAGCCCCCCCCCCCCTCGACCAAGTGAGATATCATCAACTTAGAAATGATACAAAAAAATTCATTTTGCTAGACAAAAAATACTACTACTACCAGAATCCCCAATTTAAACATCAAAACAATCCCCAAAAGTTTTGGGCAGGTATTAATTGACTTCTTCATCCAAGATAATCTACTACCCCAACCCCATCAAACCACACCCATAAATCCCCAGAACCTGTTGCCACTGCCTTTAATAACTTTCTCACTGAAACTATTCAGTCCTTAGCTAAACAACTTACTCCCACCCACTCTAACTCTACTAACACACCCACTTCTCATCCCCCCTTTAACTTCCAACCTGTCTCTACCACTTTTTCCCTATCCCTTATCAAAAAACTAAAACCAACCACCCTTTCTGCTGACCTCCTTCCTGCGGAGTACCTGCAAAAAGCTGCTGATGCCATGGCATTCCCCATCTCCATCCTAATCAGTAGAACATGAACTGATGGAACTATCCCCTCAATCTGGAAAATATCCCATGTTATCTCACTCCACAAAGGTGGAAGTTCAACAGAACTGTCCAACTACAGACCCATTGCCATTCTCTCACCACTAGCCAAATTAATGGAGAAGTGCATTCATAAGCAGCTTATGGAATCTCTCATTCAGAACGGTCTACTTGCCAACTCTCAGCATGGCTTTAGGCCACATCACAGCACCACCCTCCGCCCTCCTTTCTTTTACAAATACCATATTCCAAAATAGGAACAACAACAGGCTATCTTCAGCCCTATTTCTAGACCTGTTGATAGCCTTTGATATGGTCAACCACTAATTACTCATCCATTCACTAAAATCCATCTCCCTAGATAACCATGCTATTCAGTGGCTCCTATCCTATCTGAATGGCAGACAACAGGCTGTATTATGGCAGGGCAAACTGTCCACCTTGCTACCTCTCACCCTTGGTGTCCCTCAGGGCTCTGTTCTAGGTCCTCACCCTTGGTGTCCCTCAGGGCTCTATTCTAGGTCCTCACCCTTGGTGTCCCTCAGGGCTCTATTCTAGGTCCTCACCCTTGGTGTCCCTCAGGGCTCTATTCTAGGTCCTCACCCTTGGTGTCCCTCAGGGCTCTATTCTAGGTCCTCACCCTTGGTGTCCCTCAGGGCTCTATTCTAGGTCCTCAACCTTGGTGTCCCTCAGGGCTCTATTCTAGGTCCTCACCCTTGGTGTCCCTCAGGGCTCTATTCTAGGTCCTCACCCTTGGTGTCCCTCAGGGCTCTATTCTAGGTCCTCACCCTTGGTGTCCCTCAGGGCTGTATTCTAGGTCCTCACCCTTGGTGTCCCTCAGGGCTCTATTCTAGGTCCTCACCCTTGGTGTCCCTCAGGGCTCTGTTCTAGGTCCTCACCCTTGGTGTCCCTCAGGGCTCTATTCTAGGTTTTCTACTCTTTTCTGTTGTCATCAACAATCTTCATACTGCCATCCCTGATGCAACCGGCATTCAATATGCAGACGATTCTGCCCTGATCTGTATGGCCTCCTCCCCTTTAGACCTGCAAACCTTAACACAAAACACAGCTACAAGTCGCCACTGCAAACCTTAGTCCACCTGTATTCAATAATGCAGAAATCCTCATTACCAAACTTCAGGTCAACACATGTAAATCCATAAACATTGCTTGTATCTACCTTCCCCCGGGAAATAACATTAATACCTTTGAAAATATTCTAAACTGGCTGTTTATTAATCTTCCACAAGAAACTTTAGTCCTTGGAGACTTTAATATCGACTGGAAGTCCTGTAGTACTCTACATCCTACCACCCATATTAACCTATATGGCTTCTCACAAGCCATCACCTCCCCAACCAGGATCAATAAAACAAATAACAAAGAAAGCACCTTCAATTAGATTCTTACTAATTCTCCTCTTCAAACATACAAAGTAGGAACCCTCCCTGATGATCTAAGTGACCACTCGCTAACATATATCATCAGACACAAAACCAACATAACTTACCCAAATACCTGTAGGACAACCTGGACCAAAAAACATTTTAACCCAGAACTATTCCAATTAGAACTTAAACACTGCAACTGGTCACTGCTAAAATCCCTCCCACTAGATAAAGCAGTGGAATACTTTAATTCCACATTCTTAGCCATCCCTGACCACCATGCCCCATCACACTCCATTAGAAATAAGACTAAACCTGCCCCATGGCTCACAATAGCTACTAGGCAAACAATGCTCCTTAGAAGCAAATCTTGGGCTAAATGGCACACTACTAAAAATTCTGCAGACCACCAATACTTTAAACAACTTAGAAATACAACACAAAAGCTATCCCCTTAGATAAAAAAAAACTTTTACTTCCAGCTACAACAAACTCACCAAAAGAATCCACAAAAGTTTTGGTCTAGCATTAACAAGCTTCTACACCCAGGCCAGTCTATTGCACCTAACCTCCAAGGCTCCAACCGTGAGAATCCAACACAAACTGCCAGCACCTTCAATTCTTTTTTTACAGATGCCATCCAAACTCTGGCTAGTCAGTTATCCCCAAGTATCTCTAATCTACCAACCTCACCTACTTGCCCACTTCCATCATTTCAGTTACAATCTGTTTCTACTTCCTTTATCTGCTCTCTTCTCCAAAAACTAAAACCTACCACCCCCTCTGCTGACCAACTATCAGCAGAATACCTGCAAAAAGGAGCCAAAGTCATAGCCTTCCCCATTTCCATACTGATAAACAGAACCATAAGAGAAGGAAGTATCCCATCCATCTGGAAAATCTCGCACATCATCCCCCTACATAAAGGTGGTAACCCCAATGACTTTTCAAACTATCGTCCAATAGCTCTACCCTCCCCACTGGCAAAAATAATGGAAAAATGCATCCATAAGCAACTACTTAACCATCTTATCCAAAATAACTTACTCGCCAGCTGTCAACATGGATTTAGACCATTCCACAGTACCACCACTGCCCTGCTATCCTTTACAGACTGCATTAACACCGTAACAACAATATTCTGTCCTCTTCAGTCTTTATAGATTTGTCCAAAGCTTTTGACATGCTTAATCACCAGCTCCTTATAGATATACTTAAATCCCTTTCTCTTGAACCTTTAGCCTTAAATTGGTTCAAATATTACTTAGACAATAGACAACAGGCTGTACTATGGGATAACAATCTATATACACACCTCCCCATTTCCTTTGGTGTTCCCCAGGGCTCCATATTAGGCCCACTGCTATTTTCCATTTTTATTAATGACTTCCACTTAGCAATTCCACATGCAACCTGTATTCAATACGCAGACAACACCACTATAATTTGTTCAGCTAATTCTCCTTCTGAGCTACAGTCCCTTATTCAAAAAGCATTTAATACAGTAGAACAATGGTTTTTAAACCGCTGCCTCCTACTGAACCCCAAAAAAACTAAACTTCTACTTTTTACTCCAACCCATAAGTCAACCCCTGCTTACTTCACACTCATATCTAAGAACGGCACTCTCATATCTCCTGACCCAACCACCAAACTTTTAGGAATAACTATAGACAGCAACCTTAACTTTGATACTCACATTAACAGTACAATAAAAACAGTCAACAAGAAATTGGGATCCTTCTACAGAATCAAACCCTTTCTTACTCCATCAGCCAGGTCTGCTATAGCCAGAACTCATTTAATCTCCACTCTACTCTATGCTTCACCTATATACACTAATCTTTCTAAAAACAACCTCAACAAACTGGCAATTTCCTATAATAACATCGCTAGATTTGCCACTGGCTCTCCTTTCAGAACTCATCATTGTACCAACCTAAAACAATTAGGATGGCTAGAGTTCCAAAATCAGCTTCTATTTCACCAGCTTGCTATTACCCATAAGAGCCTGTATCACCCCAACAATACATCTATACTCACTACTCTCATTACTCCCTACAACAATCTTAAGAATCTATGCTCCTCTAATAAATTACTTATTAGTACTAGCAGATCAAACAACTTAGCAGGAGAGTCTTTGTTCTCTAATTCTGTAGGAAAACACTGGAACCTACTTCCCACTGAACTCCTTCTCTGTCCTCAACAACACTTTCTAAACAGAAACTAAAACTATTTCTTAGTACACACTGGTTATGCCCTTGTACTAACCCTGACTAACTTTCTTACTTTATACCTATGTATACTTTTCACGTAATATTAAACTGCACTAACTACTGACTTCTTACCGATTCATATAAATCATGTTTTTCCAATTGAATTCTATGTATATATGTATATAGTAAACAACGTTTTGTATATTACCTTTACTATTTGTATTATGTTCATCATTAGTTTTGTACTTTTTTTAATAACAGCTGCATCAAGCTTGAACTGTCACAACTTCTATACTATATTGTGTATTTGTGTTGGAGATTTTCTCCCCGGGCCTCTACTGAAAATGGACGTGTATCCAGTTAGACTAGCCTGGTCAACAAATGTAAAATAAAAATAAATAAAATAAATTTACATGGTTGAAAACTGGCTCTTTAATCACCATCCATTGTTAAATCCCAACAAAAGTAAACTGCGCCTCTTTACCCCCACCAGTAGATCCACGTCATTTTCCTTCTCCATAACATCCAACAATGGTAACTCCGTCTCTCCAGATGACCATACTAAGCTTTTAGGAGTAATAGTGGACAATAATCTCAATGCATATCAATAAAACTATGAAAACATTGGGTCTATATTATATTCTCGAAAGCTGACAATGTCGAATCTGACATTGTCGGCACAAGAATATCGAATGCTCAGAATCTCGAGCGTGTAAACGAAAATCTCCAGAAGGAGAGATTTCCATTTACTGCAATGTAGTGCAGTCACGGAGTTGGTATATTTAAGTAGCAGGGTGTGGGGGTGCAGGGGTGCTTGTCCCCCTGCTTAAACCTGTTAGGGTACTTTTTTCTTTGTTTTTTTTTTTTGTCTTTTTATAAGGCTGACATTTGAAGACATCGACCATATGGTGTCGACCATATGTTGTTCGATCTTTTCAACCGTCGATCTTATAATATAGACCCAAAACTTTACTAAGAAGCTTGGCTCATTATATAGGTTCATAGGTAGGTACTAGGCTATCGGCCCTGGGGCCTATACAAGCCCAGCCAAAAAGGTACCCTGGCTTTTGCCACCCAAGAAAATTATTTTCCTGTGCCACTGTCGAGCAGAACCACAGAAGTGATCCCTGGGGTGAATTTCCTATTTCCCATCCAATCATCAAGAGTTTTCTTGAAGAGTACTTATGAGGAGCTTTGTTTGATATAGATAGGTAGTTTATTCCAGAGTATGGGAAGACTCTGAGACAGGAATCTATCCCTCCGGCATGTTCTGTTTATTGTGGTGACAAGGTTTAGGTCCCTAAAGCGTGTAGCTCAGAGAGATTGGGAATTCTTTAAGTGGAGCATGTCCAACAGCTCAGGGTTTGACATAGCTTTGTATGTTAAGCAGAGATTACCTCTGAGTAGGCGATATGCGACGGAGTAAAGCTGGAGTTTTTTGAGGCGGTCTGCGTAGGGCATCTGTTTGAGGCCGGTAATCCTCTTTGTGAGGTATTTCTGTGGCCTTTTCAGTTGTTGTAGATGTCTTTTGAGGTACATACCAAAAGGGGCATTGTACTCTATAATGGGTCTAATGAGTGATGAGTAGAGGGGAACAATGACCTCTTTTTTTCTGGATGAGAAACCTTTTGTGATGAGGTGTGCTACGTAGAAGGATTTCCTGACTACTGTGGTGATGTGATTATCAAAGGAGAGACTACTGTCCACCTGTGTCCCAAGGTCTCATATCACACTTTTGGTGTTAAGTATACTAACGCATATGTTGTAGTTCATAAGTACAGAGTTTTTACCAAAGGGGATGACAATGCACTTTTTGGCATTGAGCTTGAGGCCATGGCTTTGACATTAGGCATCTGTCTCAGTGAGGCCCTTTTGTAGGATGTCCACATCGTTTAGGAGTTTCGATTATGGCTCCTAGTTTGCAGTCATCTGCGACCTTCATTAGCCAAAGACCTTCTGTGTTAGCCTGTACTTCAGAGAAGTAGATACCAAACAGGAGAGGACCCAGGACTGAACCCTGTGGTACTCCACTTGTCACTGGTCTGAAGTCAGATTTGGAGTCTGCTACTTTCACAGTGTGGATTCTGTCTGTGAGCCAGTTGGCAACCCATCTTGTGACATAAGGATTTATACCTAGTTTAGTGAGTTTATCTATAATTCCAGAGTGGGGGATGGTGTCGAAAGCCTTGGCAAGATCTATATTGGCTGTGTGAACCACCTTACCCTCATCTACGGCTTTGGTGACTGCTTCAAAGAAGTCAATCAGGTTTAGGAGATATGATCTGCCTTTTACAAACCCGAACTGGGTGCGGTCCAGAGTTTGGAGATTACCAATGTCTTTGTTTATAAGTTCCATGGCCTTGCAGACCAGGCTCGTCAGTCTAATAGGGCAGTAGTTCCCGGGGTCAGTGGTGGCTCCCCCCTTGTGGAGTGGGATAACAGTCACTGTGCGCCATTCAGTGGGCACAAAGCCTGAGGTGAGGCTATGATTGAACATGGTACTTAGGTGGGTAGCCAGTTCATTCTGTAGTTCATGTAGAATGCAGGCTGGGATGTTGTCTGGTCCCATGGATGCTGTGTTCTTGCCTTTGGAGAGTGTGGTTTTTACCTGTGCAGCCATGATTACAGGAACTTTTCATTCTTCCGGTATAGAGATGGACTCTTTAGGGGGTGAGAGGGTGATAAAGTTAACACTGAACCTATCTGCCAGGATGTTGGCAATATCAGTTGGGTCTGTATATTTAGTGCCATTGTGCTGTTACTCAGGGCAGATCTGAGTGTTGCCATTGAGATTCTTGACATAGCTATACAATGCTTTGTGGTTGTCTTTAGAATCAGTGGTGATTTTATTTTCTTAACTAGCTTTGGAGGATTTTATCAGGGATCGCAGCTTCTTACTGAGGCTGACCAGGGAGCTCCTCCACTCATGGGATTTTATTCTCTTTTGCAGCAGTTTCTTCCTTCTGTTGTACAGTTTGTTTATGGCAGGGGACCACCAGATTGGCTTCCTTTTTTTGGAGGATAGTATCTTGGTTCTGTTTGGGATAGCACTATCCATGCACTCATGTAAGTGTTTATAAAGTGCAATTGTGTAGGGTTCAGTAGTCGTAACTGTATTGTCCATCTGCATGGGTGTCATGAAGTTCACCACTTCTGTCTTAAGAAGCATGAATTTGGCTTTGGAGAAATTCTTTACCATGGTTTCCTTAATGGGGGGTGGGGGCAGGATGTGGATATCTAGGGTAATTAGCTTATGGTCGGATCGGACAAAAGAGGCACTGACTTCAGGTGTGGAACACCGGTCACTCATGTTGGTAATGACTAGATCTATGATATTGTTGCTCCTGGTGGGGGTGTGGATAAGGTTATCCAGGGCATTGGAGTTTATGAATTCCAGAAAGCATTGAACAAAGGAGTTTGTACATGAGTAGTTTTCCCAGTTAATGGTAGGGTAGTTGAAATCTCCCATTATTAGGGTGTTTGGTTGAACCCTAATATTTTCCAGTACATCAAGAAAAGAGGAGTGGGAATCCTGGGGCATGGTGTGGGATCTGTAGCAAGCTACAATTTGGATTGCACTTTTTCCCAGAGTTAGTTGCACTTGGATAACCTCGGATGCATTATGCTGAGCAACTAGCCTGGAGGTGTGGATATCCTTAATGAATATGGACACACCTCCGCCTTTGGTGTTCCGGTCCAGGTTACATGGCCGAAAAGTGTGGTATGAGTTATAGCCTGGTAGTGCAGGGGTGCTCTCTGGAGCCTTGAACCAGGTCTCAGTCACTGCACAGATATCGATGTTCTCCATTTTAAGTAGTGCCTCGAGTGAGTGCATTTTGAGATTTAGACTTCTAGCATTGAGTAGCATCACCCTCAGTTTTTGCTTGCCTGTTCCTGTTATAGTGGTGAATTTGTCATTTGAACCTTGCCTAAAAAAGGCACTATGGGGTGGCAAGAACCTTAGCCAGTAGTAATATAGAAGCAATCCTTTTCTAACTCCATTAGCTAGGACTGCAATAACCCACTCACACCTACTCTCTACCCTTCTATATACCTCCCCCATACTCTCTAGTTTGAGGAAAACTGAACTTAGTTAGATCTCTGTTACAACCATATTGCCAGATTTGCCATAGACTCAACATATAGGAGACATCACTGTCAAAACCTCAGTCTTCTTGGGGGCTAAAACTGCCTAGCCTACTTCTGTTCAGTCAACTTATAGTTGCACACCAAATTCTGTACCACCCTGAAAATACTCCGACACTCAAAAATATCATAAAACCATACTATTCAAGGCAACTACGATCATCCAATAAACTATTGGTCCAAACCCACAAAGCCATTAACTCAGCTGGCAACTCCCCATTTGCCAACATCATTGGTAAAACTTGGAATTCACTTCCATCTGACCTTACTCTCAAACCTTCTTTGATTCTCTTCAAAAAAGGCCTCAAACAGTAATTTAAAGAGCACTGGCTTTGTCCCTGTACTAACCCTGATTAACCACTACTTATTCAATGCCTTATTTAAATGAATATTGTACAGAACATTTGCTCATAATAACTTGCTGCACCCTGTTGTTTTGTATACTATTACACACTGTGTATATTGTGAGTACCTATTAGAGGGCTTTGTAAATATGTTTGACTCATATCTGTTATGTTCTGTCTGTGTTATCTGGAGTTTTTCTCCCCGGGCTTCCGCTAAAAATGGACATATATCCAGCTGGACTCTCCTGATCAACAAATGTAAAATAAATAAAAATAAAATAAAAATAAAATAAATCTTGCCTATATCTTTTGCCTTGATTTAAATAAGAGGATAGCAATTGTTTCACTCACAACTGTGGCACCTTAAACAGTTTTCCAGATTATGCACTTCAGAAACTATGAACTTGATTAAAATTATACATTTTTTTAAGAAGACAATTACCCCATGCATAAACTTGGGAAGATTTGTGAGAACATTTTAAGCTTATTGCAGTTCCCCTTTTGATCCAAAATGTCTGAACTCTTGTGCTTTACAGGTGTTTTCTCCAACCAACAAGGCACAGCATTGTCAGGTCACTTTGCAGACATTAGTAAAAAACAATCAGGGGCTGAGCAGCAAGATGCTGAAAACACAGGGGCTGCTAAATAGGCAGTGAATCAGTCTGGTTTGCATTCCTAAAGTGAGCTGCCTACTTTTGTGTTTAAAAATACTAATAGGAATACATTCATAGACGTGAATCTGTATCTATATATCTAAACCTAAATGTATGTATGTATGTATGTATCTATCTATCTGTCTGTCTATCTATCTGTGTATCTATCTATCTATCTATCTATCTATGTGTTATCTGGTTGCTTCAAGGCTTGCTGATTTAAAAATAGTTTCTGTTTGTAAATTCTTGCATTCACTGTTGGAAACTCCTGGGTTCTGGCTAGTGTGATTCTTAAACAATCTGGAAATATATCGCTGACTGATAAGTATATTTTTTGGTATTTTAACCTTTCATAGTTCTGCATTGTCTTAATTTTGCCTGACTGAATTGTTGTATATATTTTATGGCATTGTTTTCTGTTCTCATCTGTCCTGAAACTGCTTACCCCCTATTTCTGAGGTGGAGTTTATAAAACTGGTCTAACAGCTTCTGTGTTATTTGATTGCTTCACAGCTTGCTGATTTAATAATAGTTTCTGTTTGTAAATTCTTGCATTCACTGTTGGAAACTCCTGGATTCTGGCTAGTGTGATTCTCAATCTGGAAATATATCGCTGATTGATAAGTATATTTCTTGGTATTTAAAGTTTTCAGAGTTCTGCATTGTCTTAATTTTGCCTGACTGAATTGTTTTATATATTTTCTGGCATTGTTTTCTGTTCTCATCTGTCCTGAAACTGGTTTCCCCCTCCCCCCACCCTATTCTTGTGGTGTTGTTATAGTTGGTGGCTTTGCAATTGCCCGCCCCTACTGTAAATTTCATCTGGGACACCCCTCCCAATCTGCTGTTCACTCTACTTAAAACAGAGAGAAGATTTGAGAAGGTCAACCCACTTAGTTTCTTAACCTCTGCTCCTCCTTCCTCTCTCCTTGCACTTTACTTAAAAAAATAAATAAATAAATAAAAATTGCACTTTATTTTGCTTTTGCCTCTTCTTAAAAGTACTCAATTGTATTTATTCTGCTGCATTTATTACTTCTTGGTAGTAGCCTGATTAAATTGTAACTTATTCTAAGCCTTTGGTTGAAGCACTTGGGCTTCAGACCAGTTGTTTTACATTAAGAAGGTTTGTGGTCTGCACTGTTGTGACAGGACAGGTAACTTACATCCTTCTAAGTTGGGAGTTGATGGTTGAAGGCTTAATGTCTGTTATTCTAAGAGTGTATTAGTTCTACTTTAAGCACTTGGGCTTCGGGCCAGTTATTTTACATTAAGAAGGTGTGGTCTGCACTCTTGTGGGAGGAGAGGGTAAATTCTGTCTTCTGAGCTGGGAGTTTCTGATTAAAGGCTTATTGTGCCTGCTTTTTTGAACTGTTTCTTTCTGAAACTGATACACCTTGTTTGCTGTAGCATAGACTAAATTCAGGCCTGCTGAATCTAGCTTAGTTTGTATAACTTGAGCACTAATCCAGACCATCTTTTTTTGGAGAAGGTTCCCCTGCACCCTAGTGGCAGGAATGTGCAGTTAGAACTTGTCTGATCAAAGACTGCTGGAATGGGGCTCAGTTTTTAGCTTTTTATTGGTTAATTTGTTTAAATCAGTTTGCTCATTTGCTATAGTTAGCTATATAAAAAAATCCACTTTATGCATCACCGCTTAGCTAGGTTTAAACTATTCCTGGCGCCATAAAGTCTGCTCTTCAAATTTTCCCTTAGAACTAGCCAGTTTTTTAGTTTTAGCACTCAGATCTGTTTCTTTGAGCTCAGCACTTGTTCAGAACTCATTGTAAGCACTAAATAAGCTACAAATTACTACAGCACTCAACTTTCCTCACTTGTCTATAGGACCTATCCAGGCATGTCTAAGGGTCAGCTACTGGAGTTTTCTCCTGTCTGCCTGATGAATCTGGGCATCTTGGGGCAATGCAGCAATTGCCTCATGTACATAGACAACCCTCTCCTCCTACCACCCAACACTACAACCTGTGAGAGATGCACTTATATAGCCAAACTGGAAGCAAAGCTCTCTTCACCCAAGATGGGACTAGACAGTCAAGAGGAGAAGGTAAACACTTGCACCACACCACACTCATCCCATAGTCCCTCAAAACCTACACCACCAAAACACACACATAGCAACACAAAACACAAACCTATATTTGTGGAGGCTCTCAACAAAAATCTGCTCAAGCAACAGAGACCTCCAAAGCAGAAACGCATGCAACCTCCACCCCCAACACAATCCAAATGGCACATAGCCCACAAACTCAGTGTGCCACTCAACCACAGCCCATAAGGCATAACAGCGTACCCAACACTCTAGTCATAGGTGACTCTTATAGTCAGGCACACTGATGTTCCACTCACCAGGCTAAACAAGGAGAAAGTTACTGTCAGCTGTCTGTTGGGTGCCAGGATCTGCCACATAATGCAAGTACTCAGGTCACTCCACAACAAGTACAAATATGACTCCGTCATTGTCCATGTTGGTGTGAATGACCTGAGACGTACCTCCCTGGACTACATGAAAAAAGACATGGAGGAGCTGTCCGATCTTGTAGCCCAGGCAGATATGACCCTAGCCCTGAAGAGCATCCTGCCATCATCCAGAATGATACCACAGTACAAGGACAAAATGATTGACTTCAACAATTGGCTAAGCTTCTGGTGTCATTCTAAGGGGATCCTATATCTGTCTGCCTGGGATTACATGATCAACAGACCACAATGCTTTGCCAGAGATGGCCTGCACCTGTCGCCCTTGGGATTCTGGATAATGGCTAAGGCTCTTGCCACCCCTATAGTGCCTTTTTTAGGCAAGGTTCAAATGACAAATTCACTACCATAACAGGTACAAGCAAGTAAAATCTGAGGGTAATGCTACTCATTGCTAGAAGTCTAAACCTCAAAATGCATTCGCTCGAGACACTCCTTAAAATGGAGAACATCGACATCTGTGCAGTGACAGAGACCTGGTTCAAGGCTCCAGGGAGCACCCCTGCATTACCAGGCTATAATTCATACCACACCTTTCGGCCACCTAACCTGGACCGAAACACTAAAGGTGGAGGCGTGCCCATATTCATTGAGGATATGCACACCTCCAGACTACTTGCTCAGCATAATGCATCCGAGATTATCCAAGTGCAACTAACTCTGGGCAAAACCACAATCCAAATTGTAACTTGCTACAGATCCCCCACCATGCCCCAGGATTCCCACTCCTCATTTCTTGATACACTGAAAAATATTAGGGTACAACCCAACACCCTAATAATGGGCGATTTCAACTACCCCACCATTAACTGGGAAAACTACTCATGTACCAACTCTTTTGCTCAACGTTTTCTGGAATTCATAAATTCCAACGCCTTGGATTAACTTATCCACACCCCCACCAGGGGCAGCAATATCCCAGACCTTGTCATTGCCAACATGGGCAACTGAAGTCAATTCCTCGTTGGTCAGATCCGACCACAAGCTAATCAGCCCAGATATTCACATCCTGCCCCCCACCCCCATTAGGGAAACCACTCTAAAAAATTTCTCAAAAGCCAACTTCACGCTTCTTAAGACAGAAGTGGCAAACTTCACAACACCCATGCAGACAGACAATAGAGATACGACCGCTGAATCCTACACAAATGCACTTTACGAGTGCATGGATCATGCTGTCCCTAACAGAAGCAATATGCTATCCTCCAAAAAAGGAAGCAAATCTGGTGGTCCCCTGCCATAAACAAACTCTACAACAGAAGAAAAAAACTTTTGGAAAAAAGAGTAAAATCCCATGACTGGAAGAACTTCCTGATCAGCTTCAGTAAGAAGCTGAGATCCCTCATAAAATCCTCCAAAGCTAGTTATGAAAACAGAATCGCCACTGATTCTAAAGGCAACCACAAAGCATTCTATAGCTATGTCAAGAATATCAATGGCAACACTCAGATCTGCTCTGAGTTACAGCACAATGGCACTAAATATACAGTACCAACTGATATTGCCAACATCCTGGCATATAGGTTAAGTTCTAACTTTACTACCCCCTCACCCCCTAAAGGGCCCATCTCTATACCAGAAGAATGCAAAGTTCCTGTAATCATGGCTGCACAGGTAAAAACCACACTCTCCAAAGCCAAAAACACAGCATCCATGGGACCTGACAACATCCCAGGCTAGGTTCTACATGAACTACCAAATGAACTGGCACCCCACCTAAGCACCATATTCAGTCATAGCCTCACCTCAGGCTTTGTGCCCACTAAATTGCACACAGCGACAATTATCTCACTCCACAAAGGGGGAGCCACCATGGACCCCGGGAACTACTGCCCCATTAGCCTAACGAGCCTGGTCTGCAAGGCCATGGAACATATCATCATGGAACTTATAAACAAAGACATTGGTAATCTCCAAACTCTGGACCCCACCCAGTTTGGGTTTGTAAAAGGCAGATCATGTCTCCTACACCTGATTGACTTCTGTGAAGCAGTCACCAAAGCCGTAAACGAGGGTAAGGTGGATCGCACAGCCTATCTAGATCTCGCCAAGGCTTTTGATACCATCCCCCACTCTGGAATTATAAATAAACTCACTAAACTAGGTATAAATCCCTTTGTCACAAGATGGGTTGCCATCTGGCACACTGACAGAACCCACACTGTGAAAGTAGCAGACTCCAAATCCAACTTCAGCCTAGTGACAAGTGGAGTACCACAGGGTTCAGTCCTGGGTCCTCTCCTGTTTGGTATCTACTTTTCTGAAGTACAGGCTAACACAGAAGGTCTTTGGCTAATGAAGTTCATAGATGACTGCAAACTAGAAGCCATAATTGAAACCCCTAACGATGTGGACAGCCTACAAAATGGCCTCACTGACACAGATGCCTGGTGTCAAAGCCATGGCCTCAAGCCCAATGCCAAAAAGTGCATTGTCATCCCCTTTGGTAAAAACTCTGTATCCATGAGCTACCAAATAGCTGGTAGTCTACTTAATGCCGTAAATGTGATAAGAGACCTTGGGACACAGGTGGACAGTAGTCTCTCCTTTGATAATCACATCACCACAGCAGTATGGAAATCCTTCTACGTGGCACACCTCACCACAAAAGGTTTCTCATCCAGGAAAAAAGAGGTCATTGTTCCCCTCTACTCATCACTCATTACACCCATTATAGAGTACAATGCCCCATTTGGTATGCACCTCACAAGACATCTACACCAGCTGGAAAGGCCGCAGAAATACCTCACAAAGAGGATTACTGGCCTCAAACAGATGCCCTACGCAGACCGTCTCGAAAAACTCCAGCTTTACTCCATCGCATATCTCCTACTCATAGGCGATCTCTGCCTAGCATACAAAGCCATGTCAAACCCAGAGCTGTTGAACATGCTCCACTTAAAGAAATCCCAATCCCTCTGAGCTACACACTCTAGGGACCTAAACCTTGTCATCACAATAAACAGAACATAGATTCCTGTCCCAGAGACTTCCCATACTCTGGAACAAACTACCTATCTATATCAAAGAAAGCTCCTCATTAGCACTCTTCAAAAAAATCTTGATGATTAGATGGAAAATAGGAAATTCACCCCAGGGATCACCTCTGCAGCTCTGCTCGACAGGGGCACAGGAAAATAATTTTCTTGTGTGGCGAAAGCCAGGGTACCTTTTTGTCTAGGCTTGTATCGGCCCTAGGGCCGATAGCCTAGTACCTACCTATGAACCTATAGATAGATATAAAAATAAATACAGATATAGATGTATAGTTACATAGTACCACTTAATTAATCAACAGTATTTAAAGTTGACATCTGTTTTGCTGGCACACTTTGCTTGACAAAATGTATGGTCAACAGTTTTTTCATAGATTCATAGATTCATAGATTAGTACTAAGCTAACTGCCTGCCCTATGGGCCATTGTAAGCCCCACCAATCCCTTCTGAGACTCAAACCCTGCACTCCCCTTGTTGTAATGTAAAAACACTCCATTAGGCCACCCTCCAGTTGTGCAAGATCTCACAATTTCTAGTGTTGTGGAATATGCCCTTCCCCCAGTAATAAGCAGGGTGTATCTCAGAGCATGCAAAATGATGTGTTAATGCTATTTTTTGATTTTGTGTCAATGGTAAGCATACCAATGTTCGGGTATTTCATTTTAAGTACACCCATTTAATATATATAAAGGTATATGTTATATATTTTAAATATATGCACATTCTTTACATATTTAAATGTATTTATAAACATCATTTACATATTCCCAGGTGAAGCCTGACCCCAGCAGAAATGGTTACAACAGTGATCTTTCATGGTATCATACATATATCTCCTTGCTGTACTTAATATATGTAAACAGTTAATAAGTAGGTCCAGGAATGCCTGCAAGTGAGTGCTCTACCTGCTACTTCACTTTTGTTTTGTTACATAACGTAATGACTTTGGAGTTAGCTTTTGTTCTGATGAAGTATCAATGGTTAGGAAGATGAAAATTATAAGCAGTAGATTTCTTTCTGATATCACTTTTCTCTCATGCTTTTTTTATTTTAGTATACTATTTTTTGGTGTGACTGCCCTCTTTCTAATCTTTTTGGTTCTTAAGCTTTCACAGAAATCAATGAGTTTTAATAGTCATGACCTGTCTTTTACAGATCCAAACTGGTTTAGGTTTACAGTTTTAAGATCACCTACGTCAATGTTTTCAGCTCGATAATTATGTACCATAATGCTGCAGATGAGAGTTGTGAGTTTAATATGTCTGTAGCTTCCTGAGTCTGTCATGGGGATTCCTTTGTGTAATTGTATAGCCTGTTATTTATTAGGAGAGAGCAATGAATGTTATTAGCTTCAGTTGAACTTGGTTTTGGACAGAGTAGCTTTAACTTGATCCAAGTTGATTTGGGAAGGGGTGGTAGAGAAGTGGACACTTGGCTGGGATGGCAGCTTGAAGTTAGCCCTGAAGATATTAACAATAACTTTGTGATCATGGTAGGAAGATTTCTTTGGAAGTAAATTTTGTACAGTAAGGGACATCATTTCAAGTTTCCTAATGTAACCGAAGAAGTCCTTGTGGTTATCTTTTTATAGTTGGGAGTGGCCTTGAGTACGTACTTGGACTTGTTCTCTGATATAGTGTTTGAGGGTCTTATGTATTAATGTCCATTTTATATTGACAGTGAAGTGTTACATATAGCTTGAAGTGTTTTTTCTTTTTATTTCAAAAATTGCTTATGTGAGAATTCCACCAAAGAGGCTTATTTCTACTTTTGTCTTTATTCTTATAAGAGAAGGGAAAAGACATCTTGATGTATCTGTCTATAAAGGAATGGATTTCAGAGAGGTATGCATTACCAACAAAAAAAAAAAAAAAAAAAACAACCTCAGCTATGTACTATATAAGTTTAATAGGACACAAAAGCAAAGTTTTCAGGTTCACATAAGACCTCTCCTTAGTGTAAGATAAAACACACTCAGTTAAGCTATATTTAAATATACATTCCTATTAAGCACAGATTAACAAAAATAATCAGTAATTTTAAAGGAATATCCATTTTTTTAATTATTTTAACCACATTTCTTTATATCTTAAAGCAGGTATAAGGGTTATCCTCTGATTAATACCAGGAGGGCAGTTTGCTTATAACTATAAAACCCATTCATATTCTTTAAGCTCAGGTTTATTGTTTAAATCACCTTCTGTTATATTTCTATTGATGGTAGTTATTACTCTAAAAGTAAACACGTTTCGAACCATTCTCAGAAATATGTCTAGCAAATGCATTTGTTACAATATTCCTCTTGATGTCTGATTTATGATCTGTTATTCTATCTTTTAAATGTCTTACAGATTTGCCAGCATAAACACTTGAACATGCCTTGCATGTTGCAAGATAAATTATGTTGTATGAGTTGCAAATTGCAATTAATAATTAAAAAAAAATCTATAATTTAACTAGAGATTAATGACAAGCACTACAATGGCTACGTGAAAATGATAGTATTATCATAAAAGAAGCTGACAAAGGAGTGTCAATTGTTTTGATGAATAGGAGTGATTATCTGGAAGCAATGTATTTAATTCTATCTGATCAGTCTGTCTTTAAAGAGATATCTGTTGTGGATGTTAATAGAATTATCAGTGCTATTAAGATGCTGCCTTTCAATCTACAGGCCATGAAAGATATAAATATTGATACTTTTAATTATTTTATGGTTTCTTACCCAGTGATACCAGTCTTATACAGGTTAACTAAGGTTCACAAATCAGTTGACAGACCGCCTATGAGACCAATTATTTTGGGTAGAGGTTAGTCTACTGAACCTGTCTCCTTGTATTTACAGGGTACATTAAGTAAATATCTTAAGTACATGAAGAGTTATATTAAAGACACCTGATTTCTTAAAACAGCTACATATTTTTTTTAAACTGGAGGAAATGTTCCCTTTTTATTTGTTGTACCTGATATACAATCACTATTCACAGCAATTCCCAATGAATATGGTATAAATTCAATCAGGGAATTACTTTGCAATTATGGTAGATTACCCAACAGACAGGCAGAAACCATTTGTGAACTTCTTGACCTTGTGTTGGATAACAATATATTTGTTTTTGATACCTTCTACCAGCAAATATCAGGGGTAGCAATGGGTACTCCAATTGCTAATACTTATGCAAACTTGGTATTGGATAAATGGGATACTGAGTTCATATACAATGGTCCAGTACACTTTTTAGATAAAGTTATGTTCTTTAAACGGTTTGTGGATGATATATTTTTTTTTATTTGGGAGGGTGGTTTGTTAAATTCTTGAATACTAGCACTAGTTTTTTTGTATTTTTCCATGTACACCTCGCCCAATAATATCCAGTTTTTAGATGTGGATTTTTTATATGATGGTGATAATTTACAGACATCTGTCCACAAGAAAGCTGCTCAGAGGAATATATATTTACAGTATACAAGTATGCATACCCCACATGTTTTTAAAGGGATTGTTAGGGGGTAATTTTTACGTACTTGCAGGTTAAACACAAATATGGATAAATGTATGGAACAAAGGGAAGAAATCACAAGTGAATTCAGGGATAGGGGCTATGACCAGGACCTATTAAATAATTTGAATAAGTAAGTCATGGCAGTGACAGATACCCAAGCTAAACCTTATGTTAGTAGTGACAGGATATTGGATAGAAGTAATGATATATCAAGTAGTGATGATACACTCCGCTACCCTACTACTTATAGTAGATATAACAATTGGGATGAGGAAAATAATAATGGATAATTGGGGTGTCTTAAGAACTTTGTCTGAATCATAGCATATTAAAGACAATAGACCTACATTCACTTATCATATTGAATTTAAAACAAATGCTCTGTTATAAAGATATTAAATGCAATATAAAAACTGCACAGTCTTCAAAGAATGATATTTATCCCTGCCGTAATTGTAACTGCTATACTTCTATTAACAGTGATTGTAATTTTGTACATTCTTTTACAAACAAGGCATACATATTTAAATGTTTTGCAACTTGCAACTCATACAACATAATTTATCTTTTTTATGTTGGCAAATCTGTTAGACGTTTAAAAGATAGAATAATAGAACATAGATCAGACATCAAGACAAATATTTTAACAAATGCACTCACTAGACATATTTCTGAGAAGGGTTTGAAACACGCATTTACTTTTAGAGTAATAACTACCATGAATAGAAATATAAGGGGAGGTGATTTAAACAATAAACTTCAACCCAAAGAATATGAAAGGATTCTACAGTTACAAGCAGACTGCCCCCCTGGTATTAATCAGATGGCAACCCTTAAACCTGTTTTAAGATATAAACAAATATGTTTAAAATGATGTATGTTAATTTTATTATTTTTTTAAATGGATACCCCTTTAAAATGACTGATTATTATTATTATTAATTGCTTATGTCATTCCATTGGCTGTGCTTAATAGGAATTTGTATTTAAATATGGCTTGATTAAGTATGTTTTATCTTGCACTGAGGAAGGGTTTTATGTGGACCTAAAAGCTTTGCTTTTTGTCCTATTATTTTTTGTCCTATTGTCCTCCACAGAACTAACCGATTACTGCCCTATAGTTATTCTCTCTCCACTCTCCAAAATACTAGAGAGATGCATACACTCTCAGGTCTCAGACTACCTCCTTACTAACAACCTCCATTCCAATACTCAGCATGGTTTCTGACCAAACCATAGCACCACCACTGCCTTACTCTCCTTTACTAACACTATCCTTCAGCATAAAAACAATGGCTGTCTCTCCTCTGCTACTTTCCTAGACCTATCTAAAGCATTTGACATGGTCCCACACAAACAACTCATCACTGTCCTCACTAACCTATCCTTCTCTCAATTAGTCAGCAACTGGTTTCAGAGTTACCTGTCTGATCGCCAACAATCCGTTGTATGGCAGAATGACATATCTCCCCAACTACCTGTCTCCATAGGGATTCCCCAAGGATCCATCCATGGACCCCTACTCTTCTCTGTTTTCACCAATAATCTAGCCTCTGCCACCAAACATGGCACACTCACGCAATACACAGATGACTCAACCATCATCTGCTCAGCCCAGTCCCTACCCAAACTGCAAAAAGTCACTCAGAAAGCCTTTTCCTCTGTTGAAACTTGGTTATCCGATGCCCAATTAATACTCAACCCAAACAAAACTAAACAACTCATCTTCCAACCCACCAAACATACTCAAAACAACTCTCACTTTAACATCACAGCAAAAGACAACACCACTATATACCCAACTGAACACACCAAATTGCTAGGAGTGGAAATAGACAATAAACTAAAGTTTGACATTCACATATCCATGACCATAAAAAAAGTCCATAAAAAAATAGGAGCATTATACAGAAATAAGCAACTTTTCACTAAAGCAGCAAAGATTTCAGTAGCAAATTCCCACCTTATCTCTAACCTACTTTATGCCTCTCCAGTATATACCAACCTAAGGCAATGCGATCTAAACAAGCCAGAGACCTGCTACAACAAAATCACCAAATTCGCCACAGGGGCATCCTACCGTAGTCACCACTGTCTCTCACTTGCTGAACTGGGCTGGCTTGAAAACCCTCACCTCCTTCAATGGTATGCACCCACTTCAAAACTTTACTAAAAGCGCACCTAAAAACATGCTGGCTGTGCCCTTGCAACTCCCACACTAATATCACCCACCCCATCCAACCACTACGTTTCTTTCCACCCCACTAACTACCTTGATTATAGCAAGCTCAGATGCTCATAAGCCTTGTACTTATTATACAGCAGGAACTTCTTATTGTAACATTTGTTAATGTCTGTTATGTACTTCACAGATAAAGATTCTAGTTGTCTACTATGTTCTTCATCTGTAAATATGTTTGTAATTAATTGCTATGTTAATCAAATTGTTAATTGTTATGTAATCCAATGTAACTACTGTCTATTTATTTTAACTGTGGAGCTTTTCTCCCCGGGCCTCTGCTGAAAATGCACCTATGTCCGGTCAGATACACTCGGTCAACAAATGTAAATAAATAAATAAATTAATAAATAAATATTAAAGTTATGTAGTACATTGCCGAGGTTGTTGTTTTTTTGAGTTAGAATCATTGTAGTAATCTCTGCTTTACTGTGGCGCTTACTGTTCTTTTCATACGTATTTGTCAGCGTCAAGTACTGAGTGCTTTGGAGAATCGAAACCATTAAGATAATAAGAAGCTCTAAAAGTAGGAGTAAGTTTTGGAGTAGTTACTCAATATTTTTTTTTTATTTCTTTTTTAATGAATTCAAATTATGTTTTAAGGAAGAAAGACACAGCTAGGTGGTCGGATTTTGCTAAGCTAGTGGTGACAAGATATAGTACAGGAAGAAAAGAAGTTGTTAAAGACAATGTCAAGAAGGTTATTACCCCATGGGGTGGGGAACAGTTTTGTTCAAGGGGAATTAGGGTTAATAAATTTGAGGACTCTTTGAGTGCTTTTGTTGTTAGCTAGTAAGTACGGAAGATTATAGTAGGCTAGTTAAAATCGGTTATAATGTACAGAAGTATGATTCGGTTTCTGATTATAACTAACCTGTTTTTTTTTTGTCTGTGTACTTAATAAAGGATTTTCAGCTGGAAACTGACCATCTGTCCTGCTTGGATTACTTTTGACTAGTTAGTAATCCTGTATATTTTATATTATTTCTTGACTTAGGACAAGTTTAAGTTCGCTATTTCTACTACTATTATCTGATCTAATTAATATACAGTGATTAACTAGATATATATGGATTTAAAATCTTCCACACAGAGACATTTCTTACACTGAGAAATCAATGTCGAGAAATGTCAAGAGCATATAAAAACTGAGTTATGATTGGAAAGACTTAACTATAATTATCTTTTAGTACCTGGGGCTGTAGCTACTCCAGTAAACTACTGCTTACAGAAGAAAAGTGCAGGAGTATGAAATGTTTTACAGTTTAAAAAAAAACACTCAGCATTTCGACAGAGGCAGGAAATAGAAGCTAAGTGTTGATGCCTTTAAAAAGCTGTCAGACATGTCACTCTGTCATACTTTTTTTGTGGAATCATGAAGAGATCTACAGTATTTAAAGCTGTGAAGATGCTTCAAACACTGTTATGAGTTGGCTGGTGTTAATGAACTAGCATGAGACAACAGCTTAATAGTGTTGAGAGATGCCTAACACCACTTGGAGTGTAATAGTGGCACAAGATGCAGTACCACTGAATTTGATCTAATGAAGAGCATGATGATGTGACTTAAGTAATCAGTGTGTGGTGAAGTGGACATAAAAGGGGACCATAGCTGTTAGTGATATGGTGGATAGCTTTACTGAGTAACCTGGACATCTAGAAGTCTCAGTATGTATCACACTTGCTTTGTCACAAAACATTAGGGTTTCTAAGAAATATCTAAATGCCCCAACAGCTTCCTGTTAACCTGAATGTAGGCACCAAACCCTGGTAAGTTAGGAGTGTTGTCTTTACACTGGAATGAAACTTCTGTAGCTAAATAAATTATGCATTTGTGGTACAGAAAGGCAACCAGCTCAGATATTTTGTGGTTTAAGCTTTTAGTATTAAGCTGCACTACTCTGATATCGCCTGCTAAGTGTGTACATCCTTGTGATGAACTTTACCTAAAAAAGGCAGTATGAGGGCAACAAAGACTTTAGCAAACAAGCAAAGTCCACAAGACAAGTGGTAATGTCCATTCCTAACAAAGCAGGAAGGTATGTGAACCACTGCTTCCCAGGTAGATAAATGCTGAATCCCCCTGGCATAACACCAGTTGGCTAGCTAGTAGTGTATCATTCTTGATAATAGTTTAATAGTACTCAGCTTCCATGAATTTTCTTTTTTGGAGACATACATGGAGAGCTCATCAGAGTCTCTCTTAGTCTCCAGAGTGGAGTGCCCAAGATTGTTCACTCCTACATGGACAGTCACAAGGTCATACTCTATATTTAGGACAGGGAAAGGTCCTGTTGGCCATAATAGCATCTGTAATCATAGAACCAAAGAGACAGTTATGGCCAGTCTGCAAAAACAAATTTAGAGTAAAACAGATGGTAATATAACAAGACGAAGAGACAAGAAACAGTATAAGCATGTATGCAACCTGTAAAGCAAGAGATCCAAGAATGGTCACAGACCAGCTTTACTTGGTGGTCTTCAAGACATCAGTCCTAGCAATGCCACCCTCCTCAGCACTAGTTAGGTGAGTATTACTAAGGCAGATGCTGGTTCTTTCTCCCCATTTATTATGTATGCCTATCAGGTTAGTGGGTCTACTGGCGTTGATCTTCCATATATCTGGAGCATTGACACCTGCCTTTCAGACCTCAGGTATGCAGACATTTGGCTTGCATGTTTTTCTGTGCATTCATTAGGTGCCTTCAAATCTGAGAATTATTCAATAAAATTATTTGGTCACAAAAGCACACAATGTGAGAGTTATCAACAATACCAGTAATTATTATTATTATTATTATTATTATTATTATTATTAATAATAATAATAATTACTCCTCTGTCTTGGCTAAACTGAACTAAATGAGCTTAGAAAAAGCAAAAGCAGGCACATAATATTTAGAAGTTCATTTAGCTTTCCTTTATTTCACTGAAGACTTATACAGCTGAATTAACTTTTCCTAAATACATAATCAACTAAACATGCAGATTTCCTGTAATGTCATTTTTATTATATGTGGGTTAACACTACAAAACAAAGCAAAGTTGGGATTTTTGGAATGCCCGCCACAAATTTTTTTCCTAATAAGTACACACCCATTGGTCCAAGGTTCAGTAATACTGCTTTTAAGTGCACAGCAAGTGATGCAGATGGCTTTGACACAGGAGGCAACAAAGAATTTGGTATAATAATTTGAAACAAATTTATTTAATCACATTTTAACAAAAATATCTTCATCTATTTGAGGAAAGAAAATTTAAAGTCACTGCATAGTTAGAAACCCAAACAGACTTCATGAAATTAAGTTCTGAAATTTTACATTAGAGGTCTGAGGCTCACATTTACTGTCTACACTTCAGAGATATGGTACTGTTTGACCACATATCTCACAGGCCCTCAACTGCCCTTACAGGTAGACAGTTATAGACCCAGCCAACAGATTGGAAAACTGAAACAAATGAGCTACATACCATGACAGAATATGCCCATATCTACATATCATCATGAACTCCACTTGCTAAATCAAATGCATAGGAATACACACTGCACAGGTGTAATATGTTACGGCAGACATATATATTTTCCCAAACTAAATACATGTTATTGTTATATTACATTTTTTTCTAAATGGACATAGTATGATGATAAAGAAATTAAAGAAGTTAGGTATCAACACTGCCTTCATTTCACTTGCTGCCAAGTGCTTTCTGAAGTCTGTCTAGTGGTGCAGCTTAGATGGCCATAAATAAGCCCCATTTATTATTTCTTCATTTCTAATTCATAAGGTCATTGTATTTTATTGTTATTGACTGATTAGATGTTGTGACTTGCAAAACTTACTTTTTGAGGCCGTTTTCCTTTTGAAAGGTCACAAACAAATATGCTCATAGGCAGACCACTCAACCAATCGGGGACAAATTTCAACAGAATCAGGGAGAAGTCAAGAAAAAATCAGGGACAATCAGGGACACTTTTAAAAGATTAGTGCTATTAACTTGAAACATTGACAGAATCAGAGCATATGCATTAATACACATTTTCTGAAGTAAAATAAGTTTATATCTCTTAATTATTGTCATTATTCATTAAGTGTAATTCACCACCTTTCCTCCAAAAGTCACTAGTTTTAGGAGGGATTGAGAGGGACAGAGCTAAAATTTGAGTAAAAATCAGGGACGTCCCTGAAAATCAGGGACAGTTGAGAGGTATCATAGGTATCAGATTTTACCAAAGGTTTTCAGTATTTTTTTTGCCTTGAGCCATGACATGAAGTGCTTAAATGCAAACATTTTTCTTTCTTTAAAAAGACTCTTTTGTAAAGGACATGAGACCTTGCTTTTGGCCATCCGGGAGCAATCCATGAACTTGATGAAGAGGTATCTTCTTTGAGAGTGAATTTTGAATCCAGTCATTCTAAAAATGTATGATTTACACTCAGATAGAAGAGGGAGAACACAGGAAGTACAACTATACTTTATTTTAACAATTTAGCATTTTTAACTTCTTTCGTAAAAAAGATGGATAGCCTCATTACTTTTTACCCACAACCAAGGCTCCTTATGGCAGACATACACATCTAAATGCAGGAACACATCTCTCCCTCAATGTAATAAATGAAAGATCTTTGAAATAGTGGGAAACAAAGACTGCACCAACAAAATTCCGAACCAGAACTCGAACAAAAAATAAAGCAAGAAACTAAGAAAACATGCTTTATTGATATACCATTTTTAAAATGTTGGTTTAAGGAGATTTTGAGTCACCCTTTTCCATTTTTTTTTCTGATCATAATAAGATGAATACATGATATCTACTAAAGCTTCCACGGGTAGGAGATATAAGGCCTTTGGGCATCCTTTAGTCCTTTGAGGAACTATAGCTGTTAGTTTTACAGAGGTATACATTTTTAAGCACTTGGATCTCAATGTTTCCCTCTAATATAATCCCATTTGCTGATACCCCATCCATGGTTGACATTGGAATACTGGTATCCCAATCCAACAAAGCTCTTCAAGAAATAAATTCTGCATTGCAGCTAGTTGCAAATTCTCAAAGTCCTAAAATTACCCACAAGTTCTTCATGCACTGAGAAATAACTCACTCTCTTGTAATTTTACTGAATGCATTTATTTAGATGCCCATGGATCCTATCATATTTTTAATCATAGGTTCATAGGTTCATAGGTAGGTACTAGGCTATTGGCCCAAGGGCCCATGTAAGCCTTGCCAGCAAGGTACCATAGCTTATGCCACCCAAGAAAGTTATCTTCCCATGCACCTGTCCAGCAGAGACACAGAAGTGATCACCAGGGTGTATTTCCTATTTCCCATCCACTCATCAAGATTTTTCTTGAAGAGCACTAATGAAGAACTTTGCTTGACATACATGGGTAGCTTGTTCCAGAGTATAGGAAGTCTCTGGGACAGGAATCTATCCCTCCAGCATGTCCTGTTTATTGTGGTGACAAGGTTTAGGTCCCTAGAGCATGTAGCTTGGAGGGATTGGGATTTCTTTAGGTGTAGCATGTCCAACAGCTCTGGGTTTGACATAGCTTTATATGTTAGGCAGAGATCACCTCGGAGTAGGCAATATGCTATGGAGTAAAGCTGGAGTTTTTTGAGGCGGTCAGTGTAAGGTATTTGTTTGAGGCCAGTAATCCTCTTTGTGAGGTACTTCTGTGGCCTTTCCAGCTGCTGCAGATGTCTTGTGAGGTACATTCCAAAAGGGACATTGTACTCTATAATGGGTCTAATGAGTGACTAGTAGAGGGGAACAATGACCTCTTTTTTCCTGGATGAGAACCCTTTTATGATGAGGTGTGCCACGTAGAAGGACTTCCTGACTACTGTGGTGATGTGACTATCAAGGGAGAGACTACTGTCCACCTGGGTCCCAAGGTCTCTTATCACGCATTCGGTGTTAAGTAGATTGCTGCCTATGTGGTAGTTCATGGGTACAGAGTTTTTACCAAAGGGGATGACACTGCACTTTTTGGCATTGAGTCATGAAGCTTAAACAAGAAAATCCACCAGAACTGCTGATGCCTGCCTTGGATTGCCATGACTCCTAAATGCAATTCTGCTGATGTCTGCTTCGGTGCTCCAAGGCTTCTAAGTGTGTGTTCCAGAATTACAAAAAAAACCCCAAAACCTACAGATTTACATACAGAGATATGGTGAATGTCAGACATTGTTGTTCTCACTTAAAGTTGTTTTTTGCATGGGAAAGCCCCCTTGCACTCCCTAAAGGGGAGAAAGATCCTACACCCAGTGAACTTATATTAATTCTAAGATCATTATACCTTGGTAAAAGGGTCTAATCCAAAAAACAGCAATCTCAGAGAGGGATACGTAAGTCTGTGTTTCTGCTCATTCAGTCTCAGCAGTCTCGTATTTGTACTAGCAAGTCTCTGATATCAGTTACACTGCCTTGGTTCCTTAATCTTTGAAAGTAAGCAGTTCACCGTAGAATATGTTGCAGTGTGGCAGAGGGACTGTTTCTCCACCAATTCTCTGTTAATTTTCTACATCTGGGATATCCTTTCCATTGAAGAGAAGGACAGAATCTTCCCCCAAGTTTTCCTGTGACTCTTATATAAGGGGAGAACTGCCCTAGCTAACTAGATGCATTCACTAATTGGTTATGATAGCAAAGAGAATAAATCCATATTTTTGCATCTTCAAGAGATGTATCCTTTGGGAAATAACTAAGCTTAATGCATGATGATTTCAAATGAGGACTAAAACCTTTTCTGATTTCATAATTGTTACCTTAATTTGTGTGGAATAGAAGAATCCAAGCCCATTGTTATCTATTTAGTTATACAGGTAAGAAATAACTTTATAAAGTAGGTTCCTTTGCACTCGGATTCTAAAGTAGGTACGGCAGTGAAAATGTTGAAAAATCTTAAACAAGTGCTGATACAGCCCATGTTTCTTTGAGATGATCAACAACAATGGTAGACTTGAACTTGGCTTTGTCATGTTCTTAGTTTTTTTTCCTAAAACATAATTATTAAGCATAACATTTTTAAAAAGTGAAGTAGGTACATATACAATAACAAGAGAAAGAGCATAATCGTACATCCTTTGCTCTTTTCATGCTGTATATAGATATGGTTTCTTTTTTGAACTTGGAAAATATTAGTTATCTGCTTGTTTGATTGTTTATTGATTGGGCTTGTTGACTGGACCATCAGACCATTCTCAGCCACAACCTAAGCCAAACATGCACACATTAGGCAGTAACAGTCATATCTGTAGTGAACACACGTATTTATATCTTCAGGGGAAAATATATATATATATATATATATATAAAGAACATAATGTTGTAAATGCAGACAGATGAAATTAATTTCAAATTATACATGACATGTTAAGCATGTTATGGGTTCAGGTCATTCTTCTTCAGATGGAAGGGCTGTCACAATGTGCAGTAATAGTGCATCAAATGCTGAGCATGAAGTGAGTTTTGTTTATATTTCTCCAAACAGTGATCATGTTAGACGTCCTACTATTAGTACAAAAACTGAATGTCATTGTAAACACCAGAGCACAGTTTAACCAGTATGATTTAAGAATTTACACAATTTTGCAGCAGTTAGGTGTTCAGTACCTCATCTCTAAATCATTTAAAACTTTGCTTGTTTCTTATTTGTGGTGAAAGCTGATTATATTGGAGATGTGGAAGTAAAGTGAGAGGTTACTGTTCACTAATATTACTGTTGTATTACTTACTATTAAGCAGACCATAATATTATTATCATGGGTACTGCAAGTGCTCCCTTATTAGTAGATTACAGCACACTTGCTCATGGCCACATGTTAAAAAAAACAAGTGCTCAAACTCCCACTAGCCCAATCTCCCACAACTGCTTAGCCTTTCTAACACACACCATAAAACTTGTATAGACCTACCAGACCCCTAACTGCAACCCTAAAACTGCTACCCAGCTCCAAACCTGAGTCCACTCTCTCTCTCTCACTCACACCCTAGAACTCCAGTCTCTATCCCTAACCCTAAATTCCCTGATCATTCCTATCCCTAAAAATCTCCTCCCACTCCCTAAACCTATGACTTCCTTCCTGCTGCGTAATCCAAAACTCCCCTCCTAAACTCTGAAACTAAAACTATCTACCTACTCTGTTAATCAAAATGCAATTCCTAATCAGTGCCCTATTCTACCTACCCCCACTCCCTTACTGTGGTTGCCACAATTACCTCAGTCAGACTTGAATAATGTGTTCTTATAGGTGCAGCAGCTGTTTGCCTGAGCTCATATTCCAGTTTGAGCATGAGTATCAGCAGCCTATACCATCTACAGGAAGCTTGAGTCCCTGGCTTTGAGACAATGGTTGGCTTGGGACTCAAGCACTAATAACTAAAAGGCATAAAAATGAGGTCACTGTAATGAAACAAAAGAAAACAGCACAACATTCTGATGAAGTCCCGGATATTGTGTATGGGATGAAAGCACTAAGTATTTTATTAAGTATTCAACTAGCACCATTAGTGCTGTGCTGTTTTGTTTCACTCAACACTAGTAGTAGAATCTTTATTATGTCTCTGTGTAAGTTCATATGTTTGATTTTTCCAGCTTACAACCTACTACCCTTCAACAAATTTATTTATTTTATTTATCCATTGTTGACTAGGTTAGTCCCACTAGGCTAGTAACCTCTTCTATTTTTAGGAGAGACCTGCGATGGTAATTATATTACTAGGAAAAAATTGACCATGGCATTGAGGAAATTCCTCTACTAATCATTGTTGCGGGTGGGACCGATTTTCCAGGAGCACTTCCTATTTCTGTTCCAAGCACAGAGGCAGCAGGGAGGAAGATGGAGAGAAAAGGAGATGATGAAGTGGTGAAAGAAATGGAGAAAAAAGCAAATATTGAGACTGGAGAATGTGTGCGGGATTCTGAAGAGATGTTTCAAAGAAATCTGTTTGATAGGGATGTGTCAGCAAATGATGGATGTATAATTACAATGTTCCAGTCGAGAGGGTTGCGGTATGATTTACTTAAAGAAAATGGTGATATAGAGTGAGCCAGAACATGAAGGAGATGTTTGCTGGGGGGAGAAAATACAAAAGAGGATGCAGTGAGAATCCTGAGGAATTGTGGTGAGATGGGAAAAAAAACATATGCAGAGAAAGTAAAAGAAGGCAAAAGGGGAGTAGCAGAAAAGAAGGCAGAAGAAAATGCAAAATGGAAGTATGCAGTAAGGATTCAAAGTAAAGTAGAGAAAGAAATGGGCAGGTATGAAATGTGGGGCAATTTAAAAGCTCCTTTGGGTATATATATTATTTTTAATTTATATGGGTTCTAGATGAAACCCAATCAAAAGAGGAGCTTTTTATGTCAATAAAGAGAAAGAAGGTTTAGGATTAATTAGTTCAGCAGTATATGCTGCACCATTAATTCTGTACAAAGTGTTAAAGTAGTAAATTAAAAAGTTGAGGGATTAGTAGTAAAACTGTACAAATATAAGTATAATAATTTTTGGTGTATGTTAAAATAGAGTAAAAGAGAAAAAAGTATGTAAACAAAGAAATAAAATGTTAATAAAAAATAATTTGTGGAGAATAAAAAATTGATGATATAGAAAAATATAGACAATTACATTATAAGAAGGTAGTGATAAAACATTAAGTAAAACCATGGGAAAATGTAGCAGCTAAAAAGAAAAATCTACAAAACTAAGAAGCAAATGGTGTAATCAGAAAGTAGAAAGCCAAGATTTTTTTGTGGAGACTGGTAATAGATAAATTGCCAGTAAAAGGAAATATGCCATATAAAAGAAAAGTGATAGAATATGTTTAGATTGTCAAGAAGTAGAAATTATAGAAGATGTGTTTTTGAAATGTAAAAGAGTGAAAAAGTTATAGGGAAAACTATATAAAGAAGATTTTTTTCAAAGATATAAAAGACGTGGATAAAATAAACATGGATATAAATACATATGGCTATTATAAGAATAGAAATAAAGAATATGCTAAAGAATAGATAAAAAGTTATTTTATGTCATAAGGGTTATATGGAATGAAAGAATAAATGAAATTATATTTAATCGTAAATGAGGTTTGATAACAGACCAAGTTGTCCTGGGACATCTTCAGAAGGGGTTAGGCTGATATATTAATGGGAGTTAAGTGGGTGGGGGAGGTGAAAGGGTTAAATGGAGGGAGGGATGATTGGGAGAAAATGAGATAAGGTTGGGGAGGGGCTCAAGGGGTTTAGACAAGTGTAGCTGGGTAAGTAATCACATTTTGGTGTGAGCTTGCTACCCGCTGTCCTGATTAACATTACAAGGAGGTTTATAAGTAAAGTAAGCAAGCAAAGGTATGGACGCTGCTTACTGGGCAGGATGAGCAGGTACGCTGTCCTGATTAACATTACAAGGATGTTTATGCTGTGTTTAGAATCAACTATACTATGTCCAGTTGTAAACAAAACTGGTAATCAAAGTTATAGAAGTTTAATAAAGGTTGTCAAATGTCATTCGGTGTGATGTGTTTATTGAAGGGGATCAGGACAAATGGATTTTAGCAATAATAAGTAAAATCAGATAATGATTATGGAAAAAGAGTGAGTGTCTAATGGGGCTGATTGTAAAGGAAATTATAAAGATATATAAATAGATTTATTTATATGTTTGTACATTTGTAAATATTTCTAAATATGTTCTAAGAGTTCTTTTTGTACATAAATAAGGTACCCCTACTTTTTTCGATAGGTGCCATGAGATCTTTTATATCTATCTGAGCTGCCACCAATTCAAGCAGATGGGCCTTGGTTTATGAGCTCATCCAAACAGTGGCCCTCTGAGGAGTATAGCATTCGTTATGCTACAGTGCTGTGTCAGTAATCCATCTTGCTGGTGTGGAAAATGAGCTCACAGCCTTTTGCACTGTAATCTTATAAAATGTCAGGATCCACAAGAATGAATCCCAAAATGCAGAAACGGGATGGTTGAAAGGTCAGACTTACATATACTATGTCTGAGATGCCATTTCTGAGAATATTCCACTGATCAAGATTTTAATAACTCCATGGGTCTCACATTTAACCACTCTGACTCCTCAGTTAAGGAAATTATCCACAAGACTTAGTCCATTCCCAAATCTGAATTAATTATTTCACAAGGTTGGTGATACACCACATTTTGTTTACAAAATTAAAAATAATATAAAGAAGATTTTGGAAAAAGAAAATACAGCCGCATTTGGAGGGCTGGTTAAATCTGGAAAATGTGGAAGATGTAAATCATGCCCATTTATTATTAAAATTAGTAGTGTAATTTTTGTCAAAGAAACTGTGAATCTCAAAAAAAGCTGAAAGGAAGCTTTCTAAGTGGATTTATGAACATCTTTTTTTTGTTGTTGTGTCTTTTGGCTTATCCCGGTTAGGGGTCGCCACAGCGCAACTCCGGTCCGCTAATGTTTGGCAGTGGATTTTTACATGCCGAGTTACCAGCCCTGATGCTCAGCCTTCAACGAAGGCACGCCCATTCACGCATGCCTCCACACAGAAGATGCTCTAACTGAGAATCGAATGTGACAACGTCTTGCTGTGAGGTGACAACGC
This sequence comes from Protopterus annectens, assembly GCF_019279795.1. Taxonomy (NCBI): domain Eukaryota; kingdom Metazoa; phylum Chordata; order Ceratodontiformes; family Protopteridae; genus Protopterus; species Protopterus annectens. The sequence goes on along the minus strand of NC_056743.1, from coordinate 1,489,959,750 downwards.
TACCGCAGCACCACTACTCTTTACACTATAAAAAAAACAAAATCCAAATAATGCTCTTTTTAAACATTCTTTGATCTGTGATGTGTTCCTAGGCTTTGAGTTTGACATTTTGGAGACTATTGCGCATAACATCAGAGGTGGGCAGTGGGAGAACTGTATTGAATATAAAGAGTATCTTTGGCAGGTGCGCTTGGACGCTACCACATTGCCTGGTTTGAATGAAACAATTTCTATTTATCCAGTGTTAAAGAGTTATAAAATGATAACATTTCTTTTAGTGGCAAGTGTATTTTGTCCTTATTAACTATTTACATACTTCCACAAACATTGGTCTTACACAAGTGGATTTTTTGTTTTTATTTACACTTGATTCTACTGATTTTAGCAATTTTAATGATTTTATAGATCTAAAGTTTAAATGACAAGTTGATTTTTTTTCTGTGATTTCAGCTTTTAGAACTGTTTTTTATTGAATCACCAATCAAATTCTTGTTTTTGTAATTTGTGTTTTTTTTTAAACTGATGTGGTTTTCTGTGCTTATGTTCTGATGAAATCCCAAGCTGGATGGATGAAAGCCCTCAAAATTCAGTAATAAAAGTTTATGTTTTTATCAGAGATGCTACCGTGTTCTATTGAATTTTTGTGACTTCCCACGATTTGAGCCAGTCAATACGTGAACCTCAGTCTGTTGTTATTTATATATTTACATCTATATCTATCTATTCATCTCTCTCTCTCTCTCTCTCTCTATATATATATATATATATATATATATAGTATATATGGGTCTGTGTCATAAGATCAAAAGTTCAAAAGACTGAAAATCATAATATCCAAAACTCAAAATATCGAAATTGGGAATTTGCCCCTTCTCTAGTGTTGTGCAATTGTGCAATCTCAGAGTTGGCATATATAATTGCATAGCCAAACTTAGGCATAGGCCAACTAGGCAGCCATCTAGGGCACAATTCTAGTATGGGTGATTTTCCAGTAAACTGGATGGTGTTGGTATAAGAGGATGGGGGTACAGAGTGGTGTTGGGGGAGCATTGTGGAGACCTTGTGCCTAGGGCACCAGTTCACTAAAGTGCGGCTTGGTATCAGGGGGGTGTCTTTTGAATTTTTGATCTTATGACATAGAATTATATATATATATATATATATATATATATTTATATATATATATATATATAAATGGATCTACTTTACATCATCAAAATCACACTTCATGGAATATTACAGACATGAGATGACTACGTCGAGCAGTTAAGTTATCTAACTGTCTGTCTGCAGTGGATAAGGTGCAATTCATATTTTCAATATTTGCATATGTATTCATATGGGTCTAACTGACATCATCAAAATTTCACTTCACCAACATGAGATGACTACTCGAAAAACTAGCTAAAACTAAAAGCAAACACACCAAAGCATATCAAATCCACCCAAGTGAGGGGCTTCCCCACCCACATTCCCCCATGTGGGAAGATGCACCCCCCACAACCCTGAATTGCAGGCATAAAGGCTAGCTGTCCTTTTTTGCCAGATTCATTAAGTTCTGCTGCTAAATTAACTACCAAAGTTTATACTTCTTTTCTTGGCTTCAGAAGATTGATATAGTATGTTTATTCTGCTCTTCTCTTACTTCTATGTCCAACTCTGTAGGCTGCCTCATTTGTTTTCTCTACTTTTTCAAATGGACCCTGCCATTTAGCAAAAAATGTGGAAAAACAAAACATAGCTTTAATTATTTCCATATATTCCTGTACTATGGGCACTACTTTTATCCTATCTTGCCAGCTGATATAATGCTCTAAGGTACTTTTAAATGTTTTTTTTTTCTTTGTCCTTTGTTTCTGTGGCAATATTTAACAGTCCATGAGAGTACCTGCCATACACATCCATCCCTCCTCTACAGTAACTCACAATTGCTGAACCCAGTAGAGGCTTGTGATGCTTTCTGAGTGGCATATAAAGCATTTGGCTTTGCCATCTCTCTCATAGACTTGGCACAGTCATTAGCATTCATTTAAAATGCTCCATGGACCCTTCCATTTGGGGATGGTACACCAAAGTATTTATTTGCATGATCATAAAACACTGGTGGGGTGGATGCATTATTCTGGACATGAAGGGAACCCCCTGAAAAGTGAAAATTTCCTTTGCTATCCCTGCCCTGGAAATAGTACGACTGGTCCACTGGCTAAACATATCACATTAGCTTTCTGTAATGGGAAGGTTTCAGGGTTTTATTTGCATAGCCTAAATAACCATTGAAAGCCATTGCTGGATTATATGAGTTGCCCAGCAATGTCTACTGCAGTACATTCAAATGGGAACTACATGACAGGCATTACATTCAAGGCAATTTTAAAATCTGAGGTGCTGTCAGTTGGCAATTAGGGCATCCAGTGCTTAAGTCCTCAACTTCTTCTTTTTTTCCAGACCAGTAAATTTTGCCAGGAGGTCTGTACTTTAGTCTTGCCCATTATTAAGAATGTCCCTAGATCATGGATATGTGCTAATCATTAGGTTTTAAAAGGCCTGGGCACCAATAATTGGTGTGCTACTCCCTCTCCATCCTTATTAGGTCACTTTGTAACAAAAAGTATGGGTAAGAAATAAGAATGCCATAATCAGCTTCTTCCCCTACTATTCTATCGATATTTTCATTGCTCTGCACAAACTATCATCTTCCTATTGAGCACCTCTAAAGTTTCACTGCTGTAGATGAAGGTGAATTAACCATTTTTCCCCTCACTGTCAGCCTATTGTGAGGTAGAAGTTACTTCCTTCTCCCCTGTCACTACAGATACTGGTGTCTCAGTGTGAAACTCTTCTAGAAAAGATAAATCATAGTGTTACTCCTTTAATACCTGTCGCTGTCTTTGCCTTATTTAACTTTTCATGCTTCATTTCTTCATGAACCTGATACATAAAACCTTTTCTCTTCCAATTTGAGAGCTTCTGATTTTCACCTGAGAAGGAATTAGTGCTCCATTTAATATTTTTTCCCTTAGTAGGGTCTGTATTATAACATTGAATGCTCAAAATTTCAAATGTTATAATATCGACCCATTTCAGTCGAACAATTATAACATCGAACACTCAGAACAGCAATTTTTTTCCCAGGGAAAAAATTTGCTGTTCCAAGAAACATACACGCACACAACACAAGCACACCGAAACAACTGCAGTCCACAAACATACACTTAAAATCCTGCATCTAACCCTACACTAAACTCTACATAGACGACTAGCTATCCACTTACCTTAACCCAAACCCTAACTCTAAGGTCCGTAACTCTCACACACTCACCTCATCTGTGCCCTAACCCTAACTCACTTAACCCACCCCTAACCCTGCAGTCTGTCACTATCGCACACTCACCTCACCCGCACCCTAACCCTTACTCACTTAACCCGCTCTTAACCCTAAAGTCTGTCACTACCACACACTCACCTCACCCGCGCCCTAACCCTAAAGTCCCTAACACTCACCTTACCCCAGTCCGTTCGCTCACTTACCTTAACCTGGTCCGTAACCATCACACCACACTTACCTGAACCCAATCCGTAACCTCTGTTTGCTCACTTCCCTAAACCCAGTCCGTAACCATCGCAACACAGTGCTGTAAATAGCGAAGCCATGGAACGGACCACCGAAATCTTACCAAGTATATACCACTTTCTCCTTTTTATTGTCTTCTGTGTGATGGTATCTCTCTGTGTCAGATTGAATGAACACTGTCTTTTTAATGCCTTTTTTTCTTCTTGGGGTTTGCTTTTCATCTGAAAAGTGTATCATAAAACACAATTAGTCTTCAAGTTTTATCTTTTTTCCTTACTTATAAATATCTGTTGCCTAGAATCTTCCCATATTTCATTTATCTGTCTTTTACTGACAGAAGTGGGTTTAAAACTCTGACCCTGAAATGTTTTTCCTTATTTAACTACCTGGTGAATTTTTCTTATTTTGCATTTCTCCTTCTCAATGCCTTCCTGCTCATTTTTCATTTCAGGAGCTTTCTATTTTTGATTGACCATAATTTAAAATTTAGTGGAAGTGGTGCATTTAACATAGTGCATAGCTTCACTTCCTTAGAATACATCCTTTCATTGTGTGTTACCCCAGCTCCCTGCTTTGCACCACTTACAAGCTGAATTATTTTATTGTTTAAGTCCATTCTTTCTACTGGTTGTATTAGACCTGTATTCTGAGAAATGTCTTTAACTAGTGTATGTTCTCCTTCTCTTTGTTTGTTTATGCCATGATCTTTGCTGGATTCATATACCTGGTGTCTCAGTGTGAAATATAGAATGTCCACAGATGTCTCTTTTTTGTTTGTTACCAAAAGCTGGAATAGTAAATGCCTATGATAGTTCCTCCTTATTTTCCTAGATTAAACAGAGACATATCTGTAGGCTTATTTATCTGTTCATTTCCTTACCTTTATTGATAGGGTGGTCTGTCAAAAGATGATCCTTCTTCCCATTACCTTCAAAGGAGTTTAAAGTGGGGAGAATCATTTTCTATTATTGCGTAATGTGTTATAATGTGAATTACATCAGCTAGATGAACTACCTTTCCACTCCCAGTTTGTAATTCTGAGTGATAAAATACTGCTTATCACAATGCATGCATACCATTTCAATGGCTTTGTCAGTAACAGTTTTCTTTTTACTTGCATGCATATTTTCTTTTGTGTTGACATACTGCTTGAGTCTAACAGTCTATGAAGTTAATTTCTTCTTACATACATACTGTTGTTTTATAAGTGTTATCATACTGCCAGTATCTAACAGTCATTGCAGTTCTCTGCCATAAAGACATTGAAGCTTGTTATTTGGCAGTTGCAGGGTAACATAATGCAGTTTCTACCTTTCTAGAAGATAATTTATCACATTCTAGAGACATTAATCATTACTAGCATGCTTTTCGGAGGCTATACTTTTCACTTGTTTAACAGTTTTACTGTCACTTGTGAAACATCTAACAATGTCAGCTCCATTTTTTTTATTTGAAATATAGAATGTCCACAGCTGTCTCTTTTTTGTTGGTTACCAAAAGATGGAATAGGTTTTGTTACAGTTTGATAGCACAACAGTCTTTCTGCTACAACTATGAAAAAGACAGCATATTTAGGGTCAGTTTGCCACACACATTTAAGATATGCCTTGGTGTCCTCCTGTCAGATAAGTTGTTTCAGTGTGCATAGTTAGGCATTGATTTATTAACTGCAGCACTTAGCAACTTACTTACCAAATTTAAAGGAAATAGTGCTCTGTCTATAATGGAAACTTTTATCAGTGATATAGTTATAAACAATACCTGCACCAGTGTTTGCATATACAGACACTGCTTACACTCTTTACACATATTGCATTCACTTGCACTCTTCTATTTGGTTAGAAACAACATACATATCTAAACATCAAAAACCCTAAACACCTTTTGTGCAAACGCTCCTTGCAATCTTTCTACAGTTTTCACAGAAAACAGCTAGCCCTGATATCTTCCGGCTTTGTAAAGGCTCTTTCATCTCTTCAGTTTCCATTTTTGCTCAAAAATTATTGTTAGTGATTCTGTCATCATTTCTCCCATTTCTTTGTGTGTCATACCAAGAATAAGATCATATTGCAAAATGCTGGTTTCATTACTCTAAAGAAATGGTACATTGATAGGAGGCCTTAACTTCATTCATACTATGGACCAGAATATCTTTCTGTTATGTTACAGTATAATATTCTCCATGTTTTTCTGTAAGCTGGAATTAGCCAACTTCTTCTTTTATACAATTAAATGTTGTACAGCTTTCTTTCATTTGTATAGCTAGTTCTCATATTTGTGATATTTACAGCAAATGTACATTTATTATCAACTGTCTTGCTAGCTTTTCTGCATTCCTTGTCAAACCAACTGCGCCATTATCCCAAAGAAGATTTAATGTCCCTCAAGAGTTTTTTGTGCTAGGTAAAACACATTTAATCTATTCCTCAAAGTGTAGAGAACTGAGCAATTCCCCTTCATCCTTGGGGCTAAATATAAATCCCTTTAAATGCAGGTTTAACAATTCATTTTGGAAAGATTTTATGTTAAAGAATGTAAATCAAGAGAATGAAAAAGCAAACATCAAAATAAAATACATAACAGCAAAACACGTACTGACAGTAAACTGGATCATTCTAGAAAATAATTCAAAACAGTCTATGAAAATCAGTTATATTAATAACAGAAAACAATAATTTACATACTGAGATAATATATACAAAAGGCAAAAAACATGAAGAAGTAATAAGTAGTGGATTATTTAAACAAAGAATGCAAGAACTATATAAGAAGACAGCTGATAGGAATTAGAAATGAAAAATGCACAAATAGGTGAGATGTTTTACATGTTTTACATCCAGAGAAAATTATAGTTGGAGATTATGAAGATGATTTACCTGCTTTAACAGAGAAAATAAGAACAATATGATGGATATTTTTATAACAATAAGGGGAAATCTAAACAGAAGAAAAAGGTAGGTTTAGGAATATGAATGTTAGAAAATAGCATACTTAAAATGTTTAATGATATGGATGAAATCAAACCAGAAGAAAATGTTTGAAAACTATAGGCAAGTAAAAAATATATAAGAATTAGATTAAAAAAGTACACAAGAAAGTCTGGACCATATATTATATGTGGTCAGAATTAAAAATAATGACTTTTGCAAAAATATGACTTTTGGTACAAAGTGTTACAGACAGGTATATATCAATTAAAAGATTAAAAACATTTACAATTTCTACTAGAGAAAGCTCACATTAGAACAAGATATTGCTGATGAAACAATGAATGATATCTAGAAATGCTAAGGGAGACTCTTCAATGCAAAAACTTAGTGGTAGTACCGAGAAAACTTAAAAATTAAAAAAGTGCTTGGGCTGGACATGAAATTAAATGAATTGTATGAAATGAAGTAAGAAAATGGGCAAATCTTCTATCCTTCTAGGCAGGAAAATTAATAGAAAATTAAAAATAAAATGTTGATTCCTGGAAGTGTCAGATAGTAATGCAGATATAAAAGAAATAAGACAAGGTAAAATGTAATGTAGCATCCAATACCATTGCCAGATGTGTCACAAAATTGTTTTATTATCTATAATACTATACAATTTGAAATAACCACCATTAACTAGATAATCAAAGTAGCCATTTTATATCTACAAAATAAGTCTAAAATAAGTGATTTCAGCATCTATTTGAAAAAAAGTATTTGCTTAAGGAATGGAAAAGCTCTCTTAGATTCTGCCATAGTCAGCAGTAAGGGAAAGGTAGATTTGTTTTTCTTAATATTGCTTCCTTGTAGTTTATATTGCAGCCTTGTTTTCTTCTGTTTTGCATACTGTAGAGTATTTCCATTACACTGTTTTAATTGTTTTATGTTTTCTATTGCATATTTAAATTTTCCTGACTCTCCTACCCTGGTGCTGCTGTGTTTTTAAACTCTGTCTCTCTAGTTGCCTGCCCCTTATGTTAATTTGACCACATAATTTCACCCCCTTTCCTCTTTCATTAGCTATTTTCAGAAAGTACAAAGTTATCATTTTGTGGTGTCACTCCCACTTCAACTATTTAAATTCATTATCCCTCCCTCTGTATCTCATACAGGCAGAATACTAAGTGCATACCACCACCATTAAATCTAGTTTGCACATTTAACATTAGTGGCTGTCCCCTTAAACTGCTAAAGCTTTAGTTAGCCCCTCTTTCATATGTAACTGCTTAGTGCACACTGCAACTTTTAGAATATTAACCTATGTTTTCCATCTTAAATTTAAAATATGTAACATCTGGTCCAAGACCACCAATCATTGGATAACCCACATCCCACATTTTGTCTCTCAATATTCATCCTGGGATTAGTGCTTCTGTTTTGCTCCTGGTGAGAGAGGAGCACAGGGACCTTATTTCCTGGAGACTGTTGATCACCAGAAAGCCTGATAACTGCTTCATAGCTGCCTGCTTAGAATTTGTGCTACTGATTTTCTTCTGGTGAGAGAAGGAGCAGAGAACATTTATTCCTGATTGTTTCTGACTGGTAGTGAGTGTCTGTGTGGGACCTTCCTGATAGGTCTGTTTGTTATTCAAGGCATCTACCAGAAAAGGCTTTAACAAGCCTACAGACCCCTGCATCATCTGGGACAAGACTGTTAATTACCAAAAAGACAAGCAAATGGATGGTAAAAATGCTGTAAGAATCACTAATAATAATTTTATAGCAAAAATGCAAACTGAGCAAGAAGATCTGGTGAGAGATTGTATCCCAGCAGAGTGAAGCTGTGGTAAGACCAACTCTAGAAGCAGCCAATTAGGTGAATTTCCACTATTCATCATTCTTGACAAAGCTAATTCTTTATTTTCATTATTTGCTGCATAATTAGTTGCTGTCTAACTTAATTTTAGAATATATCCCTAAATACTTCATCTATAAATCTATAGTAGATTCCTGTCAAGTGTTTAGAAGTGCCCTATATAGACACAGGCACCTCAAATGCGCACCGCGACCCTTAGAATATTAAGCCGTTTTCCATTTTTTTTCCTCTAAAAGCACTCTTGAAATTTCACCAGTACCTAGTTGCACTAAACACTGTCCCTAGAGCTGCAAACCTGATACTCCTAACTTTACTCTCTATACTTACCACAACCGTCTAATCAATAAAAAAGGGCCTGTTGCCATGGATATAAACTTTCTCCATTACCAACTTGGTGGATATGGGCATCCTGAGATAATACAGAAAATGCCTCAAGTTTAGTGACAAGCAGTTAATTCTCAAACAAACTAACAAAGTATGTGAGAGATGTATTTACATAATGTTACAGCAAAGCTGTCACATGAAAGCACTCCTAAAGTCGATTAGGTTATCAGTAGTTCATACATTACAACCATCAGACTCAGTACAAAGAAGTCTCATAGACCCACATATGATGAGGCATTTAAATGTGACCTTCCTAAACCCCAAAGACGTCCTAGAGGAAGCACACATAACAAATGCTCTCATCAGCCCCAATGTACTTTTCCAGAACAACACACACATCAGCACATACAGCAACATCCAATGGAACCTCTATTTCTAAGCCCACAAAACAAGCCACAACACAACCCAACATTCTGGTCTTTGAGGACTCTGTTATGAGACACACTGATGTCCCTTTCACCAGGTCTCCATTGTGAGACACACTGATGTTCCTTTTACCAGCCTGAGTAAGGAGAAAGTCAAAGCCATTTGCTTATCAGGGTCCGGGAGTCACCATATTATTCATGCATTCAGGTTATTGGACCCAAGTACCAGTATGAGTCAGTTATAGTCCATGTGGGTATAAATTACCTAAGACATACCTCCCTATAATATATGAAGGGAGACTTCATAAAGGTCTTGAGATAGTGTCACAAGCTGTTATGAGCCTAGCATGGCAGGATCAAGAAACCTTTTTGTAGCACCCATTATGACATTAAGTTAGGGGCTTGGCATTTTGTTTGATTTGATTGGTCAAGTGTGTAAAAAGAGTTTTAAATGAATGAGACAAGTGTTATTTTTAATCACATGATTTTGTTCTCATTCTGGATCGTTATTTATTTATTTATTTTACAGTTTGTTTACCGGGATAGTCCATTGAGCCTAGAAGAGCCCATTTTCAATGGAGTCCCTGGGAGAAAAGTTCCATAAGAACATTATACAGTTTGGACAAATCATAACAATGAGTAATATAGCTTACAACCTACAAGAGCGAAAAGCAAAAAAACAGCATGTCATCAAGTATTTACAAAATATCTTAGTTCATACAGTGGTTTTGCTGTATTTCAAGAGTGTTACTATTTTGTGTTTAAACTGATCTGATGAAGCAGTATTATTAATCGCAATCGTTCTCACCATTTGTTATTTTGTTATTAAAGCAGTCTTCATCTGAAGGTCGTGGCAGTTTTGAAGTTCATGCCTGCTTTACCTGACTGACTTCTTTGAGAAAGTCACCAAAGCAATAGACAAGGGCAAAATGGTTCACACTGCGTATCCTGACCTTGCTAAGGCATTTCGCTCAATACCTTACCCAGGAATTGTTGACAAACTCAAGAGTTTAGGTATAAACCTTTATATCACTCAGCAGATAGTCATCTGACTCACAGATAGCACCCAGACACCTAGAATTGGAGAGTCCACTTCCACAAAGAGGCCAGTCGCCAATGGAGTCTGTCAGGGATATGTCCTAGGACTGCTCCTTTTAGGCATCTACCCTGAAGTCAATGCCAGTGTCAAGGTTCTCTGGCTGACTAAAGTAGGAGCTGTTACACAATCCCCAACCAACACTAATGTTCTCCAAGAAAGGCTGACACAGACAAATAACTGGTATCATATCCATGGACTAAAACTAAGTACCAAGAAATGTTAATACTATCCTTTGTGAAGTTAGCCACCCCTGGTAACAATCATATTGACAATACACCCCTAACAGTCGACCCAGTAGTCAGGGACTTGGGCACACACATAAACAGTAATCTAGCAGTCTAGCCTTTGACCACCATGTATCTGTGGTAGTGAGGAAATCATTCTATGTTGTGCAACTTATAAACAAAGATATGACATCCCTGTCCAAGAAGATCATTGTTCCAATATACTTGGCATTCATCACACCTATCATTGAGTACAATGCCTCCTTTGGTATGTATCTAACCAGGCACATCCAACAACTGGAATGTCCACAGCTGTTCCTCACTAAAAGGATACTGGGTTCATAGGTTCATAGGTTCATAGGTGTGTACTAGGCTAATGGCCCTGGAGCCTTTACAAGCCTAGCCCATAGGATTACCCTGTCATCGTGCCACCTGACCTTAGTTCGTAGTGCTTCTGTTGAGTAGAGCCACTGGAGTGATCCCCAGGGTGAATTTTCTATTTCCCATCCACTCATCAAGGTTCCTCTTGAAGAGAGCCATTGAGGTGCTCTGCTTGACATGTATGGGAAGTCTATTCCATAGCATGGGCAGTCTCTGGGTTATGAACCTGTCCCTTCAGCATGTTCTGTTGATTGTGGTAATGAGGTTGAGGTCTCTGGAGCATGTGGGGCGGAGGGATTTGGGATTTCTTTAGATGTAGCATTTCTAACAGAGCTGGGTCAGACATGGCTTTGTAAGTCAAGCAGAGATTGCCTCTAAGTAGGTGATATGAGACAGATAATAGTTGGAGTTTTTTGAGTCTGTCCACATAGGACAAATGTTTAAGACCTAGGATCCTATCTGTGAGGTACTTTTGTAGCTTCTCCAGTTGTTGCAGGTGTCTAGTGAGTTCCATGCCAAATAGGGCATTGTACTCAATTGGCCTAATGAGGGAAGAGTAGAGGAAGGCAATGACCTTTTTCTTCCTGAATGCAAAGCCCTTAGTAATGAGATGTGCCACATAGAAGGACTTTCTGACCACAGTGGCAATGTGGTGGTCAAAAGAGAGGTTGCTGTCAACCTGTGTTCCTAGATCTCTTATAACACCTTCTGTGTTCAGTGGACTACCATCGATGTGGTAATTCAAGTGAACCATGTTTTTCCCAAGGGGGATGATGACTCATTTTTTGGCATTGAGCTTAAGGCCATGGTTCTGGCACCAGTCGTTGGTCTCATTGACGCCTTTCTGTAGGATGTCAACGTTACTTGAGGAGTTAATAATAGCTTCCAGCTTGCAATCATCTGCGAACTTTGACAGCCAGAGTCCCTTCATGTTGGCCTGAAGTTCAGAGAAGTAGATACCAAACAGGAGAGGACCCAGGACCAAACCCAGTGGGACTTCACTCGTGACTGGTCGACAGTCTATCTTGGAGTCAGCTACTTTCACACTGTGGGTTCTATCTGTGAGCCAGTTTGAAACCCGGTTGATGCCTAGCTTAGTGAGTTGTTCTATGATTCCAGAGTGGCAAATGGTATCAAAGGCCTTGGCCAGAGCAAGGTAGGCTGTATGAACCACCTTAGGAAAAATCAAACAAAACAGCTTCTGGGTTAGGAGCCTCCTCAGATTCAATGTAGTAACTTAAAAACAAACAGAATGAGGCTCGCCACAGCACGAAATACACCAAGAAAACAATTTAACTGCAATAACCAAAGTAAGCGCTTTCACATTTCACAAAGCTTCATCAGACTTTTTACAACTGCTAACAACTCAATTCTCATTTAAATAAAAACATGATGCACCTTCTACTCAATCAATCAATCACATCATCATGAAACCATTTTCATTCTAAAAGCAACAGTCACATAATAGCAACATTGCATATATACTATTATTTAAATATATAAAAAATATAAAAAACATAAGTATATGACGATATATCAAAACACATAAAAAATATATATATATACATATATATATATATATATATATATATATATATACATATATATATAAATTATGTGAAATGTACATAAAATATACCTATATACATTATATAATTTATCAAAAATATATATATATATATATATATATATATATATATATATATATATATATATATATATATATATATACGAAACTACTATAATCCTAATGGACATAGGGGAGTGCTGCTAAAAATGGTTTTAAAGTTACTCTTTCACTTAAACCATGTCCCCTATAACTTTGTAATCTGATTATCCATCTATTTTCACGTTCCTCAGTATAATTCTTTACATCTCCCAGTCTATTTGTTACACCAATCAATTCTAAAACACTGAATTTGAATTTATGTGTCATGCTTTTGTCTAAAACATGCCGAGCTAAGGCATTATGTTCATCCTCCCTATTTATTGCATAGACATGCTCTTTAACATGTTCCCTAAGACTCCTATTCATTTTTCCTACATAAAAACATGAGCATGTCTGGCAGACACCTATGTATATTAAATTCCTTGACTTACAGTCAGCATAAAAATTAAACTTATACCTATAATTTGTATCTGGATGTATAAAGTAATCATTCCCTGACATATATAAACAATGATTGCATCCTCTACAATGTAGCGTACCCTGTCTATCTGACTTAATAAATGTTTTCTTATTATTACTATCTTCATAACATAGCAGCCTCTTGAGTGACTTCATATTTTTATATGAAAAATGAGGTCTTTGGCCTACTATTTCAACTATTTTTTCATCTGTAGTGAGTATCCCCCAATTCTTTTCTATTATTCCTCTAATTCTTGTATTCATATTCGAGTAAGGAATTGCGACTCTATTTACATTATTCTGTTGATTTTTCTTATTATTAATAACCCCACCATTTTCATATAGATACGGTCTCCCTTTTCCTTTCCTTATTGAATCATTCATTTGTATGAACCACCTTGCCTTCATCCACGGCTCTGGTAACTGACTCAAAGAAGTTGACCAAGTTGAGCAGGAATGATCTACCCTTCACAAAACCAAACTGTGTAGGATTCAGAGTTTGGAGATTCCCTATATCCTTGTTTATTAGGTCCATGATGATGCATTCCATAGCTTTGCATATCAGACCCGTCAGGCTAATGGTGCGATAGTTCCCGGGGTCTGTATTCTCTCCTCCCTTGTGGAGAGGGATGACTGTAGCTGTGCTCTATTTGGTAGGGACAAAGCCTGAGGTGATGAGGTGCCTGCTCACTCTATAGTTCATGTAGAACACAGCTGGGGGATATTGTCAGTTCCCATAGAAGCTGTATTCTTGGCCTTGGGCAGTGCTGTTTTAACCTGTGCAGCAGTAATACTGGGTGCCTGGCAATCTACTGGTATTATGATTGATCCTTTGAGGGGGCATAAGTACCATGTCCTCTGCATACCACTTAAAGGCCCTTTGACTGTATTCTGTTTCCTACAGGCTTTTGAGGGGACATCTATGCCTGGTGTACAAGGCATCATCAGATCCCACTCTGATGTACCTCCTGCATATCTGTAAAACAAACAGCATCATAATTACCTGCTCTAAAGACTTAAACCTTACCTGTGTTATAAATAAGACCAGCAGGACAAACAGATATGTATCCCAGAGATTACCCCTCCTCAGAAACAGGGTCCCCATCCATGAGAAGTAGAGTTCTTCCCTAACCCGATTCAACTGCAATTAGACAGTTGGTTGAAGAACAGAAAATTCATCCCTGGTTTGTCACCTATGTATGTAATGGCTAACGCAGCCAGTAAATGGTTCTTCTTCTAAGCATTTGCTTGTAAATGTCTCATCTCTCAAAGCCCTCCTTACACCTACTGAGGATATCAGAACTTGTTAGAGGTTTGGGATGCATGGCTAGGCTTAAAAAGGCTCCAGAGATCATTAGCCTAGTCCACACCTATGAAACTAAAATTATTTTCTATCTTTATGGACATCAAAACAGTGCTTGATAACCTAAACAGAACAAAACTGTAGTGGATTATGGTACAGAAAAGACTATCTAGACAGGTAGTAAATATCATTTTGGAATTGTTTTTTCTAAAGTATACAGACAAAATTATAAATAAAGTATCATAAAATAAAATTTTATACCTATGACTAGTAAAGAAAGGTGTCCGGCAGTAGCATATGCTATTGATTTGGCCGTAGTGTCCTTAAAAATTCAAGGCATAAAAGAGCAACTAAAATCTCTGGAAGAAGTCATAGAAGACTTTGACCTGAAAATAAACTATAAGAAACCACTGCTGGTAGTTCCCTGCTGGGTGAGGAAAGTAAACCTATTTTTTTTTTGTCTGAGAATGATAGAGCTGCTTTCTGTTTTACCTGATGCATTTTATTTTCTGCTTTAAGAAATCTGCTTGGCCTGGTGTTTTAGTTGTGTTTGAGAGACAGACACTTAAATTATCTAGAATGCACATTTCACTCATTTTTTCATTGGTTAATTTGTTTCTTGAGTGGTACTACAGTGCAGTTCTGGGTCTTAGCCTTTTTCTGAAAATATTTCAAGCCTGCATAAACTAAAAGCACTGCTGGTGATTCCATGATAGTTTTTTCCACCTTACCTTACCTTCATTGATATGCTTTTTAATCCTAGTGATTTTAGGCTGCCCACCCCTACTGTAATAGAGCTGAATAAGCTTGTCCCCTTCCACACTGATGTTGATATCTTGGATTATTTATTTGCCTTTCCTTGTGCTTATATTGAAAAAAAAGTGTATTTTGCCACTTGTTATCTGTTTTACTGACGTACGTGTTCTGAATTCATTATCAAGTAGCTGTTGGATAAAGTAGTATATTTTTACACTTTAGCAAGCATTTGTTTTCCATCTAGTGCCATGGGAGGTAGCCTGGTCTGTTTAGGTTGGGGAAACACTTGAGATTTCTGCATGTAGTTTTATTGGCTGAAGGACTTATTAATCAGTTTATCTTGTTTTTAGTGCCTCTATAAATTCTGTACAGTTGGGTGGCTCTTCGCCCATTTATACAAAGCCAAGTACTTTTATTGAATAGTCACACTTTTATAAGCTGTATAAAGTGCACTGCTGTATCCATATCTTTAAGTTTATGTGTGGTAGCATTTCACATCTTTTAAGTTTGTTTGTGGCAATGTTTCACTCCAGATGCTCATTTACTGTACTTTTACTTTAGGTAGACTGGGATAATTTATTTAGTGGCAGTAGGTGTTTATCTGGTCTATCTGACCTGGAAAGCACACAAATGTTCTCTAAGTATTTTTTTGTACTTCCCTTATATACCATGACTGTACTTTAGCAGTTAAAAAAAAATAAAATTAAGAACCCGTACTGTCTGCTGCTGCTTGAAGTACATTTATCATTATGGAACTTATACAAGAAGAATGCCCTATGTAGACATATTGTACAAAATGGGGACACACACAACTTTAAATTTACCATCTTAGATCAGGTAAATTTGACCACTAGGGGTGGCAATTTAAAGGGTATGTTAGCCATGAAAGAGAGAAAATGGCAAATTTTCACGGATGCTCTTAGGTTTCCAGGTATCAATGATTATATCAGTATCAAACCATTTTAAGCCTGGCATAGATTTTTTTATTTATTATAAACATATTAATTATTAATTATTCATATTCATTCATATTTATTCATAATGTATGTATTTATGTATTTATATATTTATTAATATTTATTTAATTATTTGTATATTCAAATGGTTGAATGATCCATATATTACATTTATCATTATGGAACTTATACATTTATTACATACAGAATCCATTTATATACGTGCCTAATCCATGTAGCACCCAAATTGTGATATATAGTATTATATAGCATTTTTATGCATTTTTAAGGACCAGACCATGAAGTTTTATATGATATTGTCAATTTTTATATAATAATATTAGACACAGTTGTGTGGATGTGATTCAAGTATTTTTTATTTTATTCTTTATTCTTTATTCTTTATTATTATTCTTTATTATTATTTTTTATGTACACAGTGAAATATATAGTAGAATGATTGTTTTGAATGGTCAGTATGAATAGTGTTAGGTTAGTATTTATTTTTATTACTATAGTTGCATCAAGTACGTATTAGGTAGATATCTTTTTAAAAGTTCGAAAAGTTGTTGGCGCCAAAATGGAATATAAAAAGGAAGTTGAATTTATTATGGCAGTTCTGAGGAAGTCTGCATAGCCAGATGAAAGCGCTTAACTGTCGACTATTGACTGGATTATTGTTCTTTTATTATTCATTTGTTGTGGATCATCAGCGTTGTTCTTTCAATAAACTGAGACCTGTTCTAGCTGAGGACTTATTGTGCCATCCTGTACCTTTGTGTTAAATAGTTATTGAGGTCACTGCCCCTAGGATTAACCTTTACACATTATAGCACCCTAAAAGAGAACATATGTTGTGGGTTCTCTTGAGTATGTTAATAACATGCCACCTTTAAATCAGGAGGGTCTAAGGTACGAAGAGAAAGGAGCGCGACCCAATAATTTACTATGATTCTATGAGTCTATAACTGGGGGTTGAGAAGCTCTTGGCAGCATTTTACAGTCTATCACTGGGGGCTGGAAAGCTCCAAGAAGTAAAGGAGAGGGAGAGAGGGCGAAACATCTAAGAAGTTACTGGCAAATTATTCTGACATTCATTCCTTCAAGTTATCATAAGGTTATAATGAAATAATTCAGTGGGATTAATAGATGCCACTGAGCTGTGGGTGACTGTCAGTAAGACTTTGCAATTAGCAATTCATACATGTCAACCAAGGGAGTTATGTTGCTGGTAATCATAGAGAAAGTCATGTTGACCCTGGAGGATATAATACATCTTTCCATAAGCAAGGCATTCATCAAGGTGCCAAAAAAAGATACTGTGTAGGACATTAGATGGAATTGACTATAAACAAATAAAAGTGATGTGGGAAGGACTATTAAATGAAGTACAAAGTCATGGGTTGAGAAGAGTGCCATCATGAGCAAGAACAGTGACCAGTGTTCTCTTAGGTCAGCTCTGAGATCAAGTTTGTTCAATATTTTTGTAGTTGAAATGATTGAGGGAGTACAAAATAAAATAAAAACTGATATGCAGGTTCATTTAATTTCATACAGTTCTGATAAATCAGGGAAACCGTGAAGAAGGATTTCATTCATTAAACCCCCTGAGGTACCTGCAAGTGATTTTTCTTGAATCAGCTAAATGAAGTCTTTAAGTGTTTACTATAAGTTGTTCATACTTACATTAATATTTGCACAATTAATGTTACCAATAGATTGTGAATGATATCATTTTAAAGCTTACACGGTGAGCAACAGAACTCTACATAAAACTTCATCTCTGTCTAGCGCAGTAAGATAGATGTTAAGGGTTGTTCATTATGGAAAAGGTTATAATTATCATTGTTATCACATTTTTTTAAACTTCTCAACAACCAATCAAACAGCTAGAACTGTAGACTCATATGAAAGCTTGCAATTGTTCAAACAAAAATGCTGGTGACAGAATTAAGTTGTTTACAAAAGTTAATATTTACTGTACTTAAAATGATTTATAAAATCTAGTTTATGCCTTTAAATCTAAAGAATGTATTCACTTTAAAGATGAACTTGACTAAGACAGTTTTGCTGTTTTTGTAAGTAAACACGAATAAGGAAAGCTGATGTTGGCATATTTTATATAATGGTGACAACATTTTCATTCATCTGAACTAGACAGTCAAACAGTTAGTCAGTATTCTCATGAAATTGTTTAGTAGTTGTACATGAAGTGTAATTAAGTTTTATTCTATTCATCTGCTGCTTATATCTGTGAATGTATGTGAGCTGGCTGCTTTTATTAACACACCTACATTTAATCTTAGAAAAAAGTAATTTGAGCTTCAGAGAAACAATGCATTTTAAACAGCTTTGTCACTAGTTTTGAGTTTAAAATAACCCTCTGAATTAAATAATAAAGAAACAGGTGATAGATTTGCCAGTTGTACGACAATATTGGCATAGAAAAATACGTCTGTGTGCCACTTTACAGAAAATAAAAATGTTCATGTTTCTCAGCATTTTAATTGCTGTCATGTTATTGTGCACAATATTCCACAAATGTAGTAACAATAAACAAATGTTAAACGAGCATGTTAAATGCAGTTTTTATTAATGCTATTTACTTTTTATTTATCTATTTTAGCAGATAGTAGTACAATGTGTTAGGGAGCTACAACATGACTCTTAAAACACTTAAATCTCAGAGCAATGGCAGTGCTTTTAATTTCTGTAATATACAACATATTTTCCAGTAACTGGAACTTACTTTGTATATTTCAGATTAGATGCTTAGTATAAAACTTATCAGAAACAATGCAAAGTGTGATGTTTGTAACATTAGCATTTTAATAAAAAAAAAGTAAGAGCAAGAGTTGTGAAAATAACAATCTTTTATTAGAACCAGCAACAGTGGTCTGCCTTTTTGTGTTTATAAAATTCTCATATCTTTCTGTAGCTTCTTATTTTCAAATCCAATCAATATTGCCATCACACTATTAGTGAGTACATACTAAGTTATGCATGTGGAATGTTTAGACCTTGAAAATGTCAGTCAAAACTACCTTTAGCAGGCCTGTCAGACAATCTATGTTCAAACAGTTCAATCATTTTCTGGTCCCTACCTTCAGACTAATAGTGAGGCCTTCATTTGGATTTCACAAGAAAATTTAAAAAAATGAGAACATTCTAAGCCAGTCCAAACACATTTTTATCAGATCCATCAATTTATAAAAAATCCTGTCCCATATGAATGGAGGTAAAATACAAACATTGCAGGGAGTGTGGCTAAAAATAAATGCACCTGCCTCAGCTAGGTGTAGGGGGGAAAAGGCCAGGGCAGTGGCAACATATCATACTGTATTATGGGAAAAAAATTCTCTGCAGCTACTGAATGAAATAGGTACACTTTTACCAGGTACTGATGGGAGAGTGCTTGAAAAAGGGAGTAGTTTTAGTGAAAAGTTAAATCACTAATCAGGAGGGAGAATCTCAAAGCCAAAGGAAACTGTGCTCATTGTGGTTAACACAGGGCCACTTTAACATGACTTAGGCTACCCAAAGGTTTCTGGTGATCTTGAAACAATAGCAGCAGTGGGGGTTGTGTTTTACTGTAGCAAATTCCTTTCCTGCACATATGCTTCACCTAGGAGGAACTTTAAATATCAGTAGAAGCATTTTAGTGTAAGAAGTGTCACTAAGGGGGGGCATTGTAGCCAAAAACAACAGGAATACTACCTATCATGAACGCTGTAATGGTTACTAGAACTGGAAAAGGAAATACTAAACATTTAAAGTTTTTCCATTAGAATTTGACCTATGAGCAGAATGGACTAGCACTGTTGCTGGAACATGTTCAGAAAGTGACGGTCTAATTTGTTTTCACGATCACCTTTTTTGATTAGTATTTGATTATTTTCATATCTGATTGCATATTCTGAGACTGAATAAATCATTTAGCTAGCTGTCAATAAAAATCTGTAAAATACTGTATGGGTTCATAGGTTGGTACTAGGCTATCAGCCCTAGGGGCTGTACAAGCCTAGCCGTAACAATTCCCTGGCTATTTCTTCCCACACTATTTACTTCCCTGGACCCCTGACGTGATCCCCGGGGTGAATTTCCTTTCTCCCATCCAATCGTCAAGGTTCCTTTTGAAGAGGGCCAAAGAGGCACTCTGCTTGACAGGTATGGGCAATCTATTCCAGAGTCTGGGGAGTCTCTGGGTCAGGAACCTATCCCTCCAGCATGTTTTGTTTATTGTGATGACAAGGTTTAGATCACCAAATTTAGTGCTAGCCAGATACTCCTGTTGCCTGTGACAATTTGGACAGTGTAATTACAAACTTGTCGAAATCATTATCGTTAATTTTAGTGAAAATGAATCCAAGTTCTTATGAAGATAGTTTTAAGGTGGCTGTAAATGTTAAGTTTAAGTAATATGGTACATTATCTTTAGAAAGACTAGAAAGTTTAGGAATTTTATCAGTAGCTACATAGCAAAAAAAAAAGAAATGAGAACTCTTTCAATGTGTGTTTTTGTGCTGCCGCTTGACACATTAATTTAATAGTGTAAATATGAACCTTTTTTTTTTTTTTTTTTTTTTTTTAATAGAGGACTTGCTTTCCACATTATTTTATGTCTCTGGGATTCTGCTTGACTACTGGAGTGCTTTTTTTAAGTCCATTTTCTAAACTTCTGTACCAACACAGATGTAGAGATGAGAATATTTGTTTACATGGTGTATTTATAACCAGATTTTGTCAGAAAGGATCAGAATACTTCAACTAGGATATAGACTGAAAATCTCCAGGGCCCTTTTGGTAGCAAAAAGCTAAACAGGAATGTAAGAAATGGGAATTGGAGTTCTGTTCTGTCAAGTGCTGGATGATGCTTACATGCAGTGTCAGGGTGAGAAACACAAAATGGGAGGATTGTAAAGAGAAGAAATGAAGGATGAAAGAGACTTTAGGACTACAGCCATTCATAGTTTCAGTCATGGTGAATAAAGCATACAGGTTTTGGCACATGCCAGTACATGTGAAAATATGCACCATGTTCCTTTGCAAAACACAGGCTTGGCCTTACCCGAAAAACAGCTGTTTTGAAGACCACATAGAGAAGTGGTTAATTTGGTAGAAAATGTGCACAGCCAGGATGAGGAGAGATTAGGGTCAGGATGAAGTCTGAAATGTATTTTCGGTGGGATAACTATATGGGAGTGTGTTGGAAAAGATATGGTAATGAGTGCAGACTTTAACAGGAGGTATGGAAAGTGGATTTGACTCAAACGTGGATAGAATTCAGGTTGAGGTGGATGACTGTTTGCTGTGATATTCTGTTTTTACACTGTTGCTTACATCCAGTATTTATAACTTCCTAGTTGCCCAACTGCATTTCTGCCTATGCATTAGCTTGCTTTATTTTCATCATATAATTAATGTTTTTTCATGATTATGAATTTACTGTGAAGATACTCTCGTCCTTTCGAAGATCTATGTATAGTTCTTTTTCTAGTGAATTTCTATATGTCAGTATGCTTTTAACTGTTTCCCAGTAGGACTTTGCATATTGATACATTTTCTGATCTGTAAAAACTGAAACCAACTTCACTGTACACATGTAAACCAAAACTACTCAATCAAGGAACAATTGTAACATGAGCACCAATCAAGAACCGAATAATCCAGTGAAATAAACTTTATTATCAACTTTATCCCTTTCATCTTTGAAGTCTCAATTAATTTATGAGACAAAGTCTCATGCATGTTCTTGACTGAGTGACTTTCTGATCTGTACTTACTGGATTGTTTTATACCTAGTTGAACTTTATTTCTCATTTTATGAGGATTTTGCACTGTACATTTTTTTGGATTATGATGTAAAGTTAATTAGCAATACTAGTAAAATAAAGCTTTTCTTACAGCTACCTATTGAAATGTCAGTACTCCAAATGCTGAGTGCTACTAAGCCAAAAAAAGACCACAAACATGACAAAACAACAAATTTCAAAAATCTCACTTCTCCTTAAAACTTCTTTTTGCCCCCCAGGCTTATATATACCAACTCCAAGATCACAATACTTTGGAGAAAAGGGAATATTCTGAGAAATGGCAACTCAAACATAAATTTGTAAGTCCGTTCTTTCAGCCATTTATTCTTTGCATTTTGAGACTTTCTAACAGGTCCCGACATTTCGTATGGTTACCCTTTCTTACACTATATGGTTTCACTCTGTTTACTGTAATGTGATTCCCACTCCTAAATAATGGATTACACAAATAGAGTTATAGTTTGCATACCTCCTGCATTGTATTTTTCCTTTCAGTTTCTCCAGTTACTAGTACATCATCACTGGATATAGACTGTTATCTTCCTCTTTTGTATTACCCCTTCCAGTCTGATTCTGCTTAGGGCGACCACTGAGTAAGCATGCACAGA
This sequence comes from Protopterus annectens, assembly GCF_019279795.1. Taxonomy (NCBI): domain Eukaryota; kingdom Metazoa; phylum Chordata; order Ceratodontiformes; family Protopteridae; genus Protopterus; species Protopterus annectens. The sequence goes on along the minus strand of NC_056743.1, from coordinate 1,489,937,371 downwards.
CAAAATGGGCAATACCAATCAATTATAGCTAACAAAAACAACCTCCAGAACAGAGGCGAATGAGTGTTATACTAATCCTGTGGCAGCAGGTGTTAAGTGTGGGTGTGCAGATGGTCTGGGGTTCTAGTACAGGGTGTGGACATTTATGCCTAGTACTAACCTGTGAACCTATATAGGAAATTCACCCCAGGGATCATGTCAGTCACCCTGCTAGACAGGGGTCCAGGGAAGTAAATATTGTGGGAAGAAATATCCAGGGAATTGTTTGGCTAGGCTTGTATAGGCCCTAGGGCCGATAGCCTAGTACCAACCTATGAACCAAGCAGTATACAGCAATGAGTTACAGTGCTGATGGGCCAGTGCATTACTAGGCAAAAATGTTAGAAATCATGGCATTTATCCAGCTAATAAACTGATGCTCATGTTTGAGATTTGCTTCACTTTCGGCCTATTGCTGTTACATAATTAGATTTAATTCTGCATTGCTACAAATTTGAGATAAATGAAGAAATTCAGGCTGTGGATGTTTTTTTTCACTTTCCTTTAGTCACCTTGCTTTAATTACATTTACAACCAGGATGTTCATTTCATACTAGAAGCAGGTCTAGAATGCTTGGCAGTTAAATTAATGTATTCATGTCAGCAAATATAAAGTAATATGGAAACTGTAGAGAGAAAAAAAATAAGAACTGCTGAAAGGGCAACTAAGATAGGGAAGATTTTTATCTATTATGTGGTTTTGCTTTCTGTAGAAGTATTTGTTGACAATAGACACTGTGAGTCCTGAGCTTAGCATATCCTCATGCCATCAAAAACTAGGAAAGCAGAAATGCAGTTTTGTAGTTGCTGACTTCCTGTTTTTTTATTTGTTTATGTAACACGCCTATTGTGCGTATTTAAGAAATTATGGATTATAGGGCATCATAAGACATCTTTCTTAGTGGTATACTGAAAGCTGCTTTTCATCAGGGAAAACAAACCAAAGGAGGAACAATGAGCCAACAGACCTTTTCTATCGGTCTTTTGTTTTCATAGTCAGCAGCAATCTTTCTTCTGTCAACATGGATGTTGGCAGTAGCATTTAGCATGTCTTGTGTTTTTTTTTTCCTTTTGATGTATGCCTTGCATTGACTGAATTGCGCTTGGCAGTTGACTTTGTCTCATATGGAAGATTTAAATGTATTATTGTGCCTTTTATCTGATACCTCTGTGTCTGACTCTGGAGCAGAACACAACACACTGACATATGAATACAAGCAAACAGCAATTAATAACGTTAAACCAAAACAGAGTTTCTTCTGTATAGCATTGCAGTCCATGTACATATGAATTTTTTTCAGTAAACAGTTATTAATTAGATTTATCCAGACACTGCCACAGTGAATTGGTGTTTCTCATTCCTCTTGTTTGTATGCTGCGTACAGTACTTCTCGCACATTAGTTCACATAGTGGTTCATCACACTTTTGTAGTTCATAGAGTGTCAAGATTATACTCCAAAATTGGAAAAAAGATAAACCTGTTATGGTCTACTGCAGAGCAAGACACAACTGTAACAGCACTTTCAGAGATGTATAACATTTGTTTCATACCTCCTAAGTGTTGTGATGGTCAGGTGTTAGGAAAGGGACATTCCTTCAGTCCCTGAATATCTTTCCTCGTATTCCAATGAAGTTTACAGACATTAGTCTGTAGGTTTCTTATTCAAATTAGGGCAGTACTTAAAAACTAACTCAACATTTCCCTTACTTGCTATCTGTACAACTGCACTCTCTGAATGCTTTATTGGCTTTCAAAGGCAGTAAAACACATTGTGTTTTTTTTCTTTTGTAACTGATAGTACATGGAGTAGATAAGACTAAGCGCTATAAAAGTTATGACTGTATTTCAATTATCATAACCTGTTATTGTGTGTTTTCAACATGAAAGCCAAGATTCACCACTCAAGCTTCAATCTTGAGGTGAATTTCTTGGCATCCATGTTGAGAGCACATAATGTTTACGATCAGAGACCTGATCACAACCTTCTACATTATTTCTGATTAGAACTTATGCACAGTTCAAAGGACTGTAGGTATTTCTAGATAAGGTTTCTTATCTGTTAAGACAAGCAAAGCATTTTCTTGTTACTTAAATAATCTTTCACCAATAGTTATGCAGTGTTAAAGAGAATTTGGTTGATTAAGAATCAGTAGTGATCCAATAAGGTGGAGCAGTGATTTTCTAGTACTGCAGTTACCTGCTATTAACACCTCTGCTCTGTCTAAATCACTTTTTTTCTGACAGGAAGTAGTTAATTCACTGTTGATGTTGAGAATTTGTACTTTCTCACTGCTTGCAGCATCAGACAAAATTTGTACACATCAAGTGTAGCTGCCCTGTATTTTCTAAGTACTTCTGTCTAATTTATATTTGGACACTATGAAAAGCTGTTTTGGTACTTTTAGACAGTAGTTCATTTATGATAAATGACACACTTCACCAGATAAAATGAATATTTCTGCGGACTCTAATGATATCTCACTGCTTGAGAGTTCATTGTTGGGTATTTCTATACATGAGAATGAATTGTATGATATTTTTTCAGATGAAAATGTGTCTGGTGAAACTGCCGTAGGATTTCAGTTCCATACAGGGTATGGGAGGTTTTCGTTACCTAAGATGCCCTATGTGAGTGAATTTATTCCCCCTTGAACAACCACTAGCATTAATGTGTTTGAAAGAACATTATGCAAACAAGTTGAAAGTGAATTTATTAGATTCAAAATAAGTAATAAGCAGCTTAATCTGTGTAAGGAAGAGTGGTTAGCTCTCTATAAGTTAAGAGGGCGAAATGATGAATATGTATTTACACAGTCTGATAAAGGGGGTAATTGGGCAATTTTGTCAAGAGAGAAGTATAATACTATTGTTAATGGTTTGCTATCTGATAGTAGTACATATGTGAAATTACCCACTAATCCTTTATCAGAATTTAATGCTGCTTTACTAGAGTTGTTGGAAAGGGGTGAACGTTTGGATTCTTTGTCCCTGCTGATGTTAGAAAACTTTATATCAAGTGTCCTAAGGATGCAAAATTTTTTATTATTCCAAAGATTCATAAGAATTTAAGGGATCCACCAGGACAACCTATTGTGTCAGGTAAAGGTGCTTACCTGCAAAATGTGGGTATCCTGTTGGACTCTTTATTGAAGAGTCATCTTTCCAGAGTACCCTCTCATGTTAAAAACACTAAGGAGATCTGTGATTTTGTAGGGGGGACTCTATGGCAGGATGATTTCTATTGGGTCAGTGTTGACATTAAATCCCTTTACACTTGTATCAAAACTAAGTGGGGACCAGAGGCAGTTTTCAAAATGTTAGGTGAGGGGCCCCGCACGATGTACATAATCAATTTGTTGGAATTTTGTTTAACTCATAATTATTTTGAGTTTGATAGAAAATTTTTTCTTCAAAATGAAGGTACAGCTATGGGTGCGGCATTTGCTCCATCATACGCTATTTTTTTTATGGCTTATTTTGAAAATATGTTTTTGTATCCAACTGAGTTTTTTAATAGGAAGGTAGTGAAATATAAAAGGTACATTGGTGATCTATTATTTTTGTGTAGTGGTGACCCTAAGAAATTTTTTAAAGATCATTACCCCCCATTACATATTATAAACTCTGAGTTTTATTAGTTGGGGAAGCATATTCAGATGCTATACACAACTGTTGTGATCATTGCTGACAACTGAACGCTGGAAAGGAATTCCCAATTTGACAGTTTTGATCAGGAAAATGAAATTGAAGAGATTAGATGTTTTACTGAGCTAGCCACGTTAAGTGAGAAGGTAATATGGACATGCAGTCCTTGGAGTATACAGCTGACTAATTGCAGCAGATTATTTTAAAATAGTCTGTACATGTTTGAGCTCAGTTAACTTTACATGCATTAGCAAAAACATCTCAAAGTATACTTATAACCTCTTTTGCTGTACAAATATTATAGCTACTCCATTCTGTAATAAAAACTGGCAAAAATGACTTTTTATTGTTTATGATATAGTAGTGTGAGCACTATAAGTACTAGTACAGGTCTACATCACAGCATTACATGTACCACTGTGTGTCTACATCACAGCACAACATGTACCACTGCAGGCCTACATCCCAGCACCATATGTCCGACTGAGGTGTACATCCCAGCACCACATGTACCATTGCATGTCTACAACAAGCACAACATGTACCACTGCAGGTCTACATCTCAGCACCACATGCACCATTGCAGGTCTATTTCCCAGCATAGCATGTAACAAAGCAGGTGTACATCCCAGCACCACATGTTCCACTGCAGGTGTACAACCCAGCACTTCATGTAGCACTGCAGGTCTACATCCCAGAACTGTATGTACCACTGCAGGTATGCAACCAGCACAGCATGTACCACTGCAGGTCTACATCCCAGCACCACATGTACCACTGCAAGTCTGCATCTCAGCTCTGCATGTACCACTGCATGTCTACATCCTAGAACTGCATGTACCCCTGCATGTCTACAACCAGCACAGCATGTACCACTGCAGGTCTACATCCCAGTACCACATGCAGCAGTGCAGATCTATATACCAGCACAACATGTACCACTGCAGGTCAATATCCCAACATCACATATGCCACTGCAGGTCTGTTTCCCAGCACTATATGTACCACTGTAAGTCTACAACCAGCACATGTGCCACTTTAGGTCTGTGTTCCAGCACCACATGTACCACTGCATGTGTACATCCCAGCACCACATGTATGATTGCAGGTCTGCTTCCCAGTAGTGCATGTACCACTGCAAGTCTACATCCCAGCACTACATGTACCTCTGCATGTCTTTAACCAGCACAACATGTAGCACTGCAGGTCTACATCCCAGTACCACATGCACCACTGAGGGTCTATATCCCAGCACAACATGTACCACTGCATGTCTGTATCCTATCACCGCATGTATCACTGCAGGTCTACATCCCAGTACAGCATATACCACTGCTGGTCTACATCTGAGCACCACATATACCACTGCTGATCTACATCCCAACACTGCATGTACCACTGCATGTCTATATCCCAGCATCACATGTACAGCTGCAGGTCAACATCCTAGTACCACATGTACCACTGCAGGTCTATATTCCAGCAGAAAATATACCACTGCATCTCTACATTGCAGCACTGCATGTACCACTGCAGGTCTACATCCCAGCACCGCGTGTACCGCTAAAGGTCTACATCCCAGCAACACATGTACCACTGCAGGTCTATATGCCAGCACCACATGTATCACTGCATGTCTACATCCCAGTACCACCTATACCACTGCAGGTCTATATTCCAGCACAGCATGTACCACTGCAGGTCAAGATCCCAGCATGACATGTACAACTGCAGGTCTACATCCGAACACCACATGCACCACTGCAGGTCTACATCCCAGCACCGCATGTATCTCTGCCGGTCTATATCCCAATACCACATGTACCACTGCATGTCTGTATCCTAGCACTGCATATATGACTGAGGTCTGCATCCCATCACTGCATGTACCACTGCAGGTCTACATCCCAGCACCACCTGTACCACTGCAGGTCTACATCCCAGTACCACATGTGCCACTTCAGGTTTACATCCCAGCATGACTTGTACCACTGCAGGTCTACATACCAGCACTACATGTACCACTTCAGATCTATATCCCAGCACCACATGTACCGCTGCAGGTCTACATCACAACACCCCATGTACCACTGCTGGACTACATCTCAGCACCACATGTGCCACTGCAAATATATATCCCAACACTGCATGTGCCATTGCAGGTCTACATTTCAGCACTGCATGTACCACTGCAGGTCTACATCCCAGCACCACATGTACCACTGCATGTGTAGATCCCATCACTGCATGTATCACTGCAGGTCTATATCTCAGCACCGCTTACACTACTGCAGGTATACATCCAGGAAATGTATGTATGTACCACTACATGTCTACACCCCAGGACATGTAGCATTGCATCTCTACACCACAGCACTGCATATACCACTGTAGGTCTACATCACAGCACCAGATGTGCCACTGCAGGTCTATATCCCAGCACCACATGTGCCACTGCAGGTCTACATCCCAGGACTGCATGTACCACTGCAGGTCTGCATCCCAACAGTGCATCTACCACCGCATGTCTACATCCCAGCACTGCTTGTACCACTAAAGGTCTACATCCCAGTAACACATGTACCACTGCAGGTCTACATGCCACCACCACATGCACCACTGCTGGTCTACATCCCAGCACTGCATGTCTACATCCCAGCACTGCATGTATCACAGCTGGTCTACATCTGAGCACCACATATACCACTGCAGGTCTACATTCTTATGCCAAATGTGCCAGCACTGACTTAGCTGCCAGCATTCCATGCACCACTGCATGTCTACATCGCAGAAATGTATGTGACACTACATGTCTACATCCCAGCACCACATGCACCACTGCAGATCTAGATTCCAGTAATGTATGTACCACTGCAGGTCTATATCCTAATGACAAATATAAAAATGCAGGTTTTAGTCTCAGTATTCATTGAACCATTGCAGGTCTACATCCTAGCAACGAGCACTGCATATACCACTGCAGGTCTACAAACGGCACAGCATTTACCATGGCAGGTCTACTTCCCAGCACCCCATGCACCACTGCAGGTCTATATCCCAGCACAGCATGTACCACTGCAGATCAATATCCCAGCACAGCATGTACCACTGCAGGTCTACATCCCAGCATCACACGTACCACTGCATCTCTACATCCTAGCATGGCATATATCACTGCATGTCTACATCCCAGCACCACATGTGCCACTGCAGGTCTACATCCCAGTACTGAATGTACCAGTGCAGGTCTACATCCCAGCACCACATGTGCCATTGCAGGTCTACATCCCAGTACTGCATGAACCGCTGCAGGTCTATATACCAGCACCACATGTACCACTGCAGATCTATATCCCAGAACCACATGTACAATTGCAGGTCTGCATCACAACACTGCATGTACCACTGCAGATCTACATCTCAGCACCACATGTGCCACTGCAGATCTACATCCCAGCATTGTAAGTGTCATTGCAGGTCTACATCTCAGCACTGCATGTACCACTGCAGGTCTACAACCAGCACAGCATGTACCACTGTAGGTCTACATCCCAGCACCACATGTATCATTGCATGTGTAGATCCCATCACTGCATGTATCACTGCAGGCCTACATCCCAACACCACTTACACTACTGCAGGTCTACATCCCAGAAATGTATGTATGTACCACTACATGTATACATCCCAGCACAACATGTATCATTGCATCTCTGCATCGCAACACTGCGTGTACCACTGCAGGTCTACATCCCAGCACTGCTTGTTCCACTAAAGGTCTACATCCCAGCAACACATGTACCATTGCAGGTCTACATGCCAGCACCACATGTACCACTGCTGGTCTACATCTGAGCACCACATATATCATTGCAGGTCTACATTCTTATGTCAAATGTGCCAGTGCTGATTTAGTTCCCAGCATTCCATGCACCACTGCAGGTCTACATCTCAGAAATTTATGTACCACTACATGTCTACATCCCAGCACCACATGTACCACTGCAGGTCTAGATTCCAGTAACGTATGTACCACTGAAGGTTTATGTCCTAATGCTAAAGATGAAAATGCATGTTTAGTCCCAGTATTCATTGGATCGCAGGATTGCAGGTCTACATTTTAGCACTGAGCACTGCATATACCACTGCAGGTCTGCAACCAGTACAGTATTTACCATGGCAGGTCTACTTCCCAGTACCACATGCACCACTGCAGGTCTATATCCCAGCACAGCATGTACCACTGCAGGTCTACATCCCAGCATCACATGTACCACTGCATCTCTATATGCCAGCATGGCATATACCACTGCAGGTCTACATCCCAGCACCACATGTGCCACTGCAGGTCTACATCCCAGTACTACATGTACCACTGCAGGTCTATATCCCAGCACCACATGTGCCACTGCAGATCTACATCCCAGTACTGCATGTACCACTACAGGTCTACATCCCAGCACCACATGTACCACTGCTGGTCTACATCTCTACATCAAATGTGCCAGTGCAGATTTAGGTTCCAGCATTTCTTGCACCACTGCAGGTCTACATCCCAACAACACATGTACCACTGCAGGTCTACACCATAATGCCAAATGTGCAAGTGCAGGTTTAAGTCCCAGCATTCCATGGAGCACTGCAGGTCTACATCCCAGCACATCATGTACCTGTGCAGGTCTACATCCCAGCACATCATGTACCTGTGCAGGTCTACATCCCAGCACCTCATGTACCTGTAGAGTTCTACATCCCAGCACCTCATTTACTTGTGTATGTCTAGCTCTTAGCACTGCATGTATCACAGACAGTTCATTGAAGGATACTTAAAGGTAACACAGCAGGTAGCAAAAACCACACATATATTCAGACCCACACAACAGGTATACTGAACACTGTGGCTAACATCAACAAAATATACATATTACAAGATATAATAGTTATTAACTGTGTTGTTATTTTCTCTGAAAACAGAAACAGACCAGCTTTCACAGCATATTTTTCTAAAAAAGAAAATATTTGCATGTAATAAACCAAACTTCATTTAATCATTAAACTGCCAGTGATCTGTGTTATCTGGTTCTGCCCTGTGAAGGTTTCCTTTGCAAAACTGTAAGTATAATGAGGTAATTTTATGGATGGAAAACAGGTATTATTGTATGTAAATTGTCCATGGCACAGCAGTCATCACATTCACCTTGAATGACAGGAAGGCCAGCAGACTCTAAGTTCTATTCTCATATTAGGCATTTGTATTTTTTTCAGTGTTGATGCTGTAATATAACATAAAGAGATATGGCAGACCCCAGGCATTGTTCTTTGGATAAGATGTTAAAATAAGGTCCCATCTGCCTGAGATGGTTGTACTCAGACAGATGTAAAAGATCCAATAGCACTTAGCAAGCAGAGCAGTGCACTACTCCAGCCATAACAATAACCACAACTGCATCCATAAAGGCAAAGGTTGAATTTATGGTCTCCAGAAAGTGGAAATCTGGTCACCCCTTCATTTATTGGAGTAATGCTAATTACCCACCTTACCCAATAAATCTGCAATGATATTATGAATCTACACACAGACATTATACAAAATAATAAGTGTGATGGTGTTTCTACCTTACCTAAAAAATAAGATATAACAAAATATATTTTGCCTGTTGTGAAAAAATTTCCACCAAGTTCCCTGAATCTCATATAATCGATCATCTACCTCTGGCATGAACATGTTCAGGGGTCACCACAATGCAAAGAAAGCCTTCTACAAACCTGTAAAGTTTGATCAATGCAACATTAAGTATTTCTTGGAGCCCTGCTGACTTGAACAAGTTGGAAAAGTAACATGAATATTTCACAAGTGTCTGTGTATTTAAGAATCCACTTCAAACAAATGCCTGTATGATAGCAAATGATGTTATGCACACAAACAGTCAAGGATCCAATATTCTGTTCTTGGAAAAGGTATCTTTAACAGGATTCATACCACTGTAAGGGCTTCCTTACCATAGGTGGCAATGGCCAGTTTATAGAAGAATGTTGTTTGTGTTCATGTCCCTTGTCTTAAAGCAGACATGATTTATATACAATACAGGTCTGTTCAGACTTCACTGATCCTCCTGATTAGTCTGCAACCTACTGTCTTCCTTCCTCCATCTTTCCTACTATCCCGAGGGAGAAAGGTACTGCAGAATTCCAATCTGCCATATCGTATTTGACAAAAACAAAATATGTAAATAAAATATCATATATACCATATTTATCCCCATATACTAAGCTATAGGAAGGCACACAAAATTCCCCACTACCAGATTATGCCCATCTCCAAAAAGTCTGAATCACGGTAGCAGACGCAACCAATGCCCATTCCTGGAGTGAAAAAAAAAACACACACACCAAAAGACCTTTCTCATTTAATGGAGTAAGATAGAAAATGCCTCTCAGTTATGAATGCCTTGATGTTTCACCTTGGAATTCAATATACACATACTCACCATTCTGCAGATTCAGAGCTTGTTAAAGAAAAAAAAAAACATAAAGGAAGAATGTCACTGCAAATAACAAGGAAGAAAAATAAACTGATTAATGTCTATACTGCAAAGATAATATATACTGAAAAGGACACTGCTTTGTTTGTTGAGTTAAGGTCCCATCTGCCTGAGTTGTTGTAAAAGATCCAGTGGCAATTAACAAGTAGAACAGTGTACTAGCCTAGCTCTAACAATAACATCCACTGCATCCATAAAAGCAAAGGTTGAATTTATGGTCCCCATAAAGTGGAAATCCAAATATCCCCTCACCTATTGGAATAATGCAAGCTACCGGTTGCTGTTTGTTGTCTGGCATTTGTTGCAGGGAGTTAAAGCTGTGAAGTGTAGGTCCTGTGGTAATGGGTTTGATTATCTTAACTGTCACTTGTCTGCTTCTTTACCTTAAGTAGGTCACTTAAAGAGACATTGCTCCCATGTTGCCCCTGAAAAGGGACTGTGTGTCCATTAGGCCTACCTGGTTGACAACTGGGATTGTTATTGCTACACACGTGCACACACACACACACACACACACACACACATGCACACACACACACACACATACACACACACACACACTACAGGAATGATAACATTGTTGAGTCAGAAAACATTCATTCTACAGAAAAAATATCAATTTTCCAACAGAAAAGATAGAAAAAAGAGGCAAGAGGCAGGTGAAAAGGAAAAAGTCTAAATTGCATTTGGAACGATTGAAGAATAATACTGTTATGAAATAGAAGAGAAACACAGAAGGTGGCAACGTGGCTCAAGCTGTGGACATACAAAGAGAGCTGGGTGACAATTGTCTGCTTGCAAGTATAATAAGCAGTGGAAACAGTGGGATTAATAAGACTATTGGGGATGAAGATTATGATGATCATTCCTTTGCAACATTTGATAGATATTACTGAATTAGAAGTGAGAGAATCTTCAGATCTGATCAGAAGTGATATACTTGTATTGGAGATTCAGTTACTACAGGAACTGATGCTTAACATTTACAGAGAAGATAATGGACATAGAATAGTGTTATGCTTGTCAGGGGCAAAAATAGAAAGGTCTTAGAATGCCTTAATGTAAGGCAGTATGGAACAGTTTTTATTGATACTGGTACAAATGATCTTATCTGCAAAGATTCTATGACTTTTAGTAGGCAACTTAGATCTCTTTTAGATAGTATTGCTTGTACAGGTGTTTGGATGTATTTTTCACAAATCACATATAGAAAGGAGAGTCGGGCAAGTGTATTTAAAAAGATTTTTGTATAAATACCTACAGGAAAATGGCCTGTTTTAAAAATGGAAATGTGTAGAGCATCCAAGCCTAATTTTGAGCACTCGTGTTTATACAGGATGCTATGCACTTGTCAAGACAAAGGAAGAGAATTTTCATAGTAGCTATATTGCAATATTTGACTAATGCAAGCTGGGAATTTTTGGCAGGTCAGAAATTTAGCAATATTTGATGTAAATCTGATGGTTGTTAATGCTAAAAACATTAGTCATAAAGTTTTTTTTTGAGTATGTGCTACATTCCCACAAGAATAATGCTGTTATTGTTTGTAAAATATGATTAAAGAATAATGACTGGAAACCATTTCTGTCAGGAAATAAATGTTTTTACTGTAAAAGATATTCTAACAAAAATGAAGTGTATGTGTTCTGAAAGGGATTAAAGATTATTATGAGACCTGTGATTATTACATGTTCAGTGATAACACCAAGGCTGTAGATTGTGTAACTGTGAAAATAAAGACAATCCTGGAACATAAAACAATCATTGGAGTGAATAGACGACCAAAGTCAAATGCTGATGATCTAGAGGAAATCAAATATTTCTTACATGAAATAAAAGGGAAATATAATAGTGGCTAGGAAGTTACATTTACCATAAACAGACTGGAATAATATTGATTCAACAACATCAGTAAGGAAATTATTTATAATGTATGTTCAGGAACAATTGCTTTGCTTTGTAAAAAACCCTACCAGGGAATGGAAAATATTAGACATTGAGTTCTGAAGGAAATGGCGGTTAATTCATGTCAAGACTTTCCACCATCGAAGTACAGTGATCATGGGTTATAAAGGTTAACTAGTTGCTGGATAATTCGGCCAAACTGAAATCTAAACCAGTGCAGAGAACATTTATAACAGATGATATGGAACAAAATGGTTACTATATAAACTAATTTGAGTGATGCGCTCAGAGGAAAAAGTGCAGAACGAATGTGACAAGTTTTGAAAGAAAAAATGCTTGAATGAAAAAATAATTAAAGGATCTAGGCACACAAGGTCAGGAAGATATAATTTACTTGATAGAGGTGACAGACAAAAAATACAAGAAAGAGAACAGTGGTTGAACTACAATTTTGAAACTGAAATAGACAAGCTGGACAGTCAAGTTAAATGTAGTGTGAGATAAGATCAAGAGAAAATTGAAGAAAAGTTATATAAAGGTATTGATCATAAGAGAAAATCATTTTTATAGATACAAAAGATATGGTAGAAGTATAGACATTGCGAACTGATAAACTGTGCAGATTCTAAAATTTATTCTCAAACACTTCAGATTATAGATATTTATCCAAATTCTTATGCCAAGCAGTTTGGGGTGATAAATTGTTCTAGTAACATCCAGTTAACTTCAGATACTGAAATTAAATTAGATTATATTGAAAAAGAACTATGCAAACTGAACCCAAACAAAGCACAGGCAGGAGATGGAATTATTAATTATGGCTTAAGAACACTTCAGCACGAACATACAGTAACATAATAGATCATTTAAGTATATGGCGATTCCTCGAGACTGGAGACATGCACTTGTTAAACCTATCTTTAAGAGAAAGGGGAATAGGACAAACCTAGAGTAATACAGACTTATACTTTTACTTCCATTGTCATACTTACTGATTATTCTCATCAGAATGTCTGCCTTTTAATGCCTAATATTTCATATTCCTTTTAATTGATAACTTTTTCAATAAAATTCTCTGCAGCAAACCCCATTTCATAAAAATTCTAAAATCATTTAGTTCTAGTCTTTATAGAATTTGTACACCTTCTTTTAAATCCTTTGAAGGATGTATCATATTGTCATTTTCCATAATATTGTTGTTCAATAATTTTCTGTTTTTTCACTCTCATTAACTTTTACTTTTCATAAGTTTAATTTATTTTCATATTTTTTCATTTTTCTTCTATGGTTTACCACTTTTATTTTCCCTCCTTCATATGTCTGTACTTCGTTATACTTATATATAACATTTTCTCCATCACTTGCAACTCTCTCCTCTCCATCTTTATTACACAGAAATAACGCACAGATGCTAAGTGCACTGTAGGATTTTTTAGATTCAAATCTTCTTTCTTATTGCATATCACACTGTTTTCTTGGGATTTAATCTTGAATACTCAATAAAATTAAAAATATTGCTAACATCTTGTTCTCCATTTTAGCTGGAAACATGTACACTCCTTCAATATGCTAATTTTCCTAATATATATGTATTTAACGTACAGTTTTTTGTTAAATTTCAAATTAAAACTTATTCACCATAACTCACTCCTAATACAATTATTTCCTTAATTGTACACTATACTGTACTAATTTTCTTAGTTACCATAACCATTTGTCTTTTACCTTATTTAACTGTAACCCAACTTCTTTAAGGGTCAGTGTTCTGCTGTTGAAAAAAATATTAAATTGAACAGCTGTACATTGAACACTACTCAATGGAGAGCACTTTTAACAAACAGGTATGGCTTTGAAAATAAAGTAATCGAATGGCCATAGCTGGCCAATGTAAAGGAACCATGCTCTACTACTAGCTTACCAGTATCTTAGCTTTAACTGAACCTGCCCTTTCCCCAATTTAGTGTGACCTCAGAGTTGGTATATATAATTAGTAGGGAGTGTGGGTGCAAAGCATCCTACATAAGTCTTGTCCCGTGTTCATCAAATCTTTAAATGCCTATCAATGATATGAAAACTTAATCATGTCTACCCCATCTGTTATTTCTTTCACGTCTTTGTGATACATAACATGAATCTATTTCAGTTCCAAAAGTTCATCTTTTATATGTCCATTTTCAATTTTTTTTTCATGTTTTCAACCCTTTGTGTCTTATAACTTCTGCTATTACTTTAATAACTTCTGTTATTTTCTATTTTTCTCTCTCAAACTGCAGGTAGGACTAAACCTTCAAGTTCCCCAAACATATATTTCCTCATTATCATATTAGTGTATGCAGAAACTACAGTTATCCTTGTACATCTTCCCATTTTCCTTATATCACATACCACTGTTCTTCTAAGTACTGCTACCTTCACATCCATCATCTTTATCTCTTTACTTTTTAAAAATATCCGTATTCTAAAACACATATCACTCCCCACTGGCCGTATTATCTTTTAACCCCATATTGCCTTAGCTCTTATATTATATTTTCCTTCGCATATCTCGTAAATAACAAACATGTAACCTCCATACTTATTTTAACACCATTTAGTCACTACCGCACCTCTAATATCATTCCAAATGCTATTTACATTAAGTGCTAATTTTCCAGTCATCTCTTTCTTTTTTTTCATCTTTTTAATGTTTAGTTCATATTTATCTTTTCCTTCTCAATATCCTTCCAACAGCTGATTTATCATTTTCTTCTTGTTCTTCTCCAGATTCAAATTCACCCTTTCCCCTTCTTCACTCCCTGGTGTTGCATAGCTCTTATAAGATCTTGCACTGCAATGCTTTTTCTTCGTAAAATATTTTCTACATCATTATCACCATCCTTCCCCGTATTAGTTATATTTTTGTCTTCAATTATCTCTCCATGATACATGCTCCCATTCTCCACCAATATCTTCAGTTATATTATCATCTTATTGTCTTTCTTTTGAAACATTTTTTCGTATTTCTTTTTCTAGTATAGGACTGTTGAACCAAAAAAGTTTAATTTCATTGCTTTTTCTATACTGAGACCTGCAGATTTTACTGGTATGTCCCCATTCCCTGCACTAACCATATATTTTATTTCAGTCTTGCACCAAGCACCTGTCATCCTCATAAAAATATGCTTTAGGGTAATGCCAGTACCTCACTGTTGCCCCCATTCACAATTACAATAATTTTTATAATGCACAACCAGTATCACTCATACCTCCCACCACCATTCATTTTCTAACCTTATTACAGACATAAAAAAGTCTGTAAGTCATGTTCTTCTATGTCAGATGATCTGAACTGCCCATTTAATTTCTACTTTAACTGCAATACCAATTTATAAAAAGTATACTCATTCCATTGTGTCAATTCACTTTTTTCTCCAATTCTTCCATACAATTTTCAAGTCCAGTAAAAGTTCCAAAAGTAATCTCACAAACATCTGGTCATAAATGTTTTAATACTAGTATGTCCTGTACTTTAAACCTGAAAGGTAAAATAATACTGTCCATAATTTCATCCCTGTTAATAGGATCACTGTTCTTTGTTTTAATTCTTACTACTGGTATTCTTTTCTGGTTTTGTTGTTCTTACATCACTCCTTGTTTTCTCACAGCTTCAAGCACAACATCTTTCTTACCTTTGTTTACCATTTCTGCATATGGAAACGTTTCTTACTGCTTACAACAACATGAAAGATGCTTTTAAAACCAGCTAGTCCACTGGACAAGCAAACCCCCAAACTGCTGTGAGAACCTTCCATTAATCCAACTCATTTTTCATATTCTTCTGGCGGCATCTTCTCTGTTACATCTACCAGCATGTGATCCACCACTTCTCAATGAAACTCTGAACCATAACACACCAGCTTATATCCTCATTGGGAGTCAGCTCACATCAGTCCATCATCTACATCAACACAGGAGTTTACAGACCTCGTTTCTCCAAATCTTTAACAACAATCACTTGTACAGAATCTGTTTACAATAATAAAATAGTTCTGCATTACTCTACACTCTGCCGCCTCCTTTCCTTCTCCATCTTGGAAAATATTGACCTCTGCAGCAGCCCTATGGTGCCACCTTGTGGCCAAAAAGAAGTAAAGGAAGTTCTCTTGTGACTTTGCCAAATCACCCATAGTCAGTAACACCTTGGGTCCTCGACAAAACGAAGACAATGGCCTAGTGGGATTATCCATATTAACAAAGAGTAAATAAATAAAAATAAATAAGCATTGAACATTAGTACTGACCCTTTTTTTGTAGTAGAAAAATATCTCCTTATTAGGGTGGACAGCAGTATCCTTGAAGAATTTGATTGCACAACATTTCCTGCACTGTAGAACTGACAGTCAAAGCCATGGAATAATTTAAAGAGAATACATTTGATGCTGATCTACAGTGTTGAGATCTTCTTCATCTACAAGAGCAGAAAATGTTGGCATTCAAGGTTTTACTCCCTCATAAGATTGTGTATTGTGTTAGTGTTGTGGCACTTATAGCTAAAAGTTAAAAAAAACAGTCTAGAAAGTTACTAACATATTTTAAAAAGTTCTGGGATTTGCTTTTTGCTGAGCAATAAGAATGATCAGGCTGAGACAGATCTGCAGCCTAACCCACCTCTACCCGGCTAGATCAAGTGCTCACAGAAGTGAGGGCATGAAGTTGGGTTTGTAGTGCAACTGACAGAGTTGCAGTCTATGAGGTGTAGTTCTGTTCAGAGAACAAATTCTCTTTATTCTAGGATAGATTGGGTAAGGACTGTCTTGAAGGGTGCAGAGCTTTAACAAGGGAGTTTGGTACCCTAAGCAAGATACCCATTAGGCACCCCACTGATGTCTGTAAATGATCATTTATTTATAGCTTTTTGAGTTAGCAACAAGTTCTTATGTAGCAATGTAATGCCTCATTGTTACATTTGAAAGACAAGAACAGTTTACAAGCTGTCATTAAGGGATTGCGATAACTTAATTCAGCTAGCAAACTATTATACTGTTCAGCATCCCCTACAGCTTGGCAAATGAGGCAGCTATCCCCTTCACTTCACTCTTCCTATTGATCTTGTTGGGGTTCTGCTCAGATGACTTTTCCCAGCCATTAAAATGTATTAAATACATATGTAAAATAAGCAGCCCCCTCCCAGAAATGTAGAACTTCTAGAAACAGGCACGTGTAGTGCATCATTCCTCAATTTCAGGAATCCTTCCCGTATGTTCCAAGATCTGGAAATTCTCAGGGTCTGAAGTTACATTTGAAAATATAGTTTGTCTCTATAGTATAGAATACTTTTGATGATCCTAATTAATCTCCCCTTATGGCTGATTTCATGTTGACATTAGCTGCTGTTTTTTTTTTTTTTTTTTTTTGCCATTTTAGTTTACAACCGCTGATAACTTAGGTAATTCAGCAATCTTATCATCTATTCTCAGAAATCTCTTAAATTACTTATCAAGATTTTTACCCATTAACTTCCCCTACTTGTTCAGATAAGAAATATGCTTGTTAATCAGTTTCAGAATTCCATGTCTCTTCCTCCAGGGTTGCCATGCATTGCTGTCATCTCTCTCACTTTTCCTCCTGTGTAATGTTAACTTTTATTACAAGCTGAAGAACACTAAACCATATTTTCAGCATTCAGTATAAACAAATACTTTTTAATATATTCTGCAGTTCTTTACGTAATGCTAATTTGCTAAATTATACTTTTTTTCTTTTGTAAATAATGGACTTTACAAAAGAGAAAAACAAACTTGCTTTGATTTCTCAAATATTTAAAATACTTATTTTGATCTGTGCTAATTGGAAATTCTGCCAGCTTAAGAGTTGGTGGTTTGTATCTATCATGCTATCATGATTAAAATTCTCATGTCCCTGTTAAGAATGTTGTTTAGATGGAATAAAACAATAATAATAACTTACTAATGGGCAATATGTGCATCGTTACAGACAAGAGTAAACCTTGGCTATTTATAAAATAAGGGAAAGATGAGTTGTGACAAAATTATGTTTTTCTTGTTTCTTTCTAGGTATAAACACTAAAATCCATTAAATTTCACAGGAAAATAAGGATCAATTACATGCAGGAGACAAGTTGTAGAAGTGGAAAACTGGATATCCTTCACCTGCAAACTGGCCAGTTTTTATTCACCAGCTCATAAAATCAGCTTTCAAAATTTTGAAGAGGGACTCAGAGAAAACATTCATGGTGAGAATTGATATTTTATATCACTATTACCTCTAAAAGCAGACACCTGTTTTTCCTTTTTTCTTTCATTTATTATACATAAATCATGATGCAGAATAGAAGATGTAATCACCAAATGCTTTATAGAAGAAGCTATGAGTGTTGATGTTTGTCCGTTTTGCCTTTGGTTGTAGTCTATGGCTACTAAATACAAAGTATTTTACTGATATTTCATGGTTTTATGTGGATAATGTAGAGTTTACATATAAATGCTGAGCTGTGATCATTGGAACAAAGTTTGAATGCCCAGAAAAAAATAACATGGCTAAACCTGTATTATAAACAGTCACATTGCTAGTATACAGTGTTAATTTTATATTAGCTTTTTTCTTTTTTTTAAGCATCGATTTTGTTAGTCCTTCTTTGTATGTTCTTCCATTTTTTAAAGAGAGTGTCCTCCCTTGTGTTTATCATAAATCTTTTGTAATGTGTAAGATATTTCGAAGTATATGTTATTCTTATTTTTAACCTTTTTATATTAATGTTTGCGAATGCACTGTATTGTTATTATTACTGTTTTCTCTCTTCATTCTTATCATGTTGTAATTACATGCTGGGATTCCAGCTTGGATTTTTGCTGACGGATTATAAACGCACAGTGCTTTTGTTTGGTATTGTACATGTCAACACTTATAGAGTACACGGGGTTAGTGTGCTTCCTTCTAGTTGTTTTATGATTTTTTTTTGTCATCTGAGGATTATGCTAATGGGTGACTTTTATGAAACAAAGAAAATTGATTTTTCTATGTGGTATAATGTTATTTTTATCATATCTCCTTTTTATCATATAATGAAATTTGATCCAAAAGCCTTGTGGTACCAAAACTGGTAGGAATGATGAGTCTATGTGTGTTTCTTTTTCTGTTGTTAATGGTCTATAATTTGTGGTTTGCTGATCTATGTGTTTTATGTATATTTGTATTTTATATATATATATATATGTATACATATATATATATATATATATATATATACATATATGTATACATATATATATATACATATATGTATACATATATATATATATATATATATATATATACACACACATATATATATATATATATATATATATATATATATATATATGTATATATATATATATATATATATATATATATATATATATATATACATATAAATGTATGGTTTGCTGACTCTATGTGTTTTTTATATACACACACACACACACACACATACATATGCTGTGGATTTACAAGACTTTGCACTAGCACATAATTATACTTGCATACTAAGACTCCTTATTGTTACTTTGTATTGACTTGGTTTTCTTTCTCTGTTTTATATATATATATATATATATATATATATATATATATATATATCTGTGTAGATATATATATATATATATATATATATATATATATATATATATATATATATATATATATATATATATATATATCTTATCCTTTGGTATTCAGTTTGATTCATATTTCATCACACTGCTGTTGATTTTGTTTCTGTAAGTCATGATGGATTTATAACTTTTTATATTGCTGGAACCAAATTTACATTTTAGAATATTTATACCAAATCCTGCTATAGGGCGGCCACGGTGGTGCAGCAGTTAGCGTTACTGCCTCACAGCAAGAGGTTCTCCAGTTCGATTCTTGGCTGGGGTGCCTTCTGTGCTGAGTCTGCATGTCCTCCCTGTGGTCGCGTGGGATTCCTCCAGGTGCTCCGGTTTCCTCCCACATCCCAAAGACTGCTGTAGGTGGATTGGACACTCTAAATTGGCCCTAGGTGTGAGTGCGTGCATGTGTGTGCCTCTTGTGGAAGGTTGGGCACTGGGCTGGCAACTCGACACCGTAAAACTCCAATGCCAGTCATGAGCGGACAGGTGATCCGCTGTGGCAACCCCTAACTGGGAAAAGCCGAAAGAAGAAGATACCAGATCTTGCTATAATTGATTTCAAGGATGACATATGAAGTTTCATCTTGCAAGTAACTTGTTTAGTCACACAGGAGAGCAAATGAGGACTGCAGGAAGAAAGCCAGGTGTGCTGGGACCATTGTGTTTGATGCATCTTACAATAGTCATAAAAATAATATACTAGACTATTAGTAGAATGTCATCAACATGGGAAAACATGTTATATTGTACATCTGTAGAGTGTTATAGGGTGAGAACATCAACTAAATTGCCCTTAATTTTCCATTTACTTTATTGTGTTGCCAGTCACTAGAGTTGTCTTTTATTATCTCAGGCCACCTCCATCAGCCATTTTTTAAGAAGTAACCACATACTGTATTGTCATGACATGGATATTCTGTGCTTATAACAAAGAGACAGGACTACTGACATCTAAAACTTAAAAAAGCAGATGTGAAATCATAGAACCATTCATTATCTCTATTTGTCTGTCTGCTGTAAACTCTGAAAATCTGACTTTGGGTCATAGTCATAAAAAACCTACACTACTGCACAGGTTTTGTGCACACAGAATACCATATCAAGCCCTAGGTAATTCATAAACTCATTAACACAGTGAAATAGCATTTGTCAGATCTCTTGAATGATTCTTGTCCTATTGCATACCAACCACCTACTCTGTATTAAAGTGCTCATAATGTGAGCTCTACTCACCATTGCAAAACCTGTACAGACATCTTGTTTATATTAGATAATACAAATCTGCTTACCTCGAACCTGTATTCATTGACACCAAAACAGTGAAATTCACTTCCTTGAACAATGAAAGCTTTCCTAGGGTAAGGAAGCAGTTGGCAAACACCACAAATTTGCTCTTTTCCCCACTGTAGTGCGAGTTGGTATATATAGTTGAGGGTGTGTGAGGGGTGAAACCCCCCACTTTGGTGGTTTTGATTTAGTGTAATGTGTGTTGTGGTGGTCAAGTGATTACTTACCTTAGTAAAATTTTTGATATTTGTTGGTGTGTTTCGCTGTTTCAGTGTCGATGAATACAGATTCGAGGTAAGTAGATTTTGATTATCTAATATAGACCCCAGTCCTCTTATGTCCCAACAGGATAACCTGCAGGACAGCAAGGGCAGACTGCCCATTAATTCTTCAGAGACGAGCCCCCTACAGTATGTTTCTCCGCATATAGTGCTGATCAAAATATGAGTGCCAGAAAAATAAAAAGATTCACCAACTCCTTTAGGCGTGTGGATTTATTTTACTTGCAATGGGTCCCTTACATTGCAAGCAAACCTGCCACTACACATTTTCCAGTCCTGTCCTCACACTGTGGTGCTAGTAAACTTCTTCCAGTCAGAGGCTGCAAAGCACCTCATCACCTCATTTTCATAATATGGTAATGACCCTACTGTAGCCTGCATGCCTAATGATTGTGATTTATTTACAAGCAGCATGCATCATTACTGAATAAGGCATGGTGTATAGTATCAGTTGCTTTACTTACCATGTAACACTGTTAGGGATGTAATGGTACCTGTCATTCCTGAGCATGGAGCATCTGAGTGCCATTCAAAATACAGGGAATGGGATTATGTATCCCCAGGGACTACTGCAATTCAAGTCTGTTTACTGTGGTAGCCCTCACAGGTGTAATGTTTATAGACTGCAAGACACATTTGTGCATCTACAACTGCACTTCATGTGCCTGGATGCCATCTTTGTCAACCTCCCTCTCTCTACATGCCATGGTGATAAATTGGTTAACCATTTGAAAAATCAGGACCTGCTAGAGCGAGTCCTGAAATGTTGAGAATGAATGGCCAAAAGAAGAGACTTACATATCGTAAGTCCATGATACCATTCCCCAGAATATTTTCTTTTTTCTGTGGTATAGCAATCTAAGAGCTGGTATATATAAGTTTTGTGGGGGGGGGGGGTTGGCCCCCTCCCCTGCAAAAAGAAGTTCAAATGAGAAGAGTGATTTTCGTGTTTCTCTCTTCTCCTGTGTTTTTTCTGTCTTGTCTTATCGGTACTTTTTCATTTCAGGTGCTGACATTTAATAGGGAGCTGATAAATTGCCTTTCTTGTTCATATCTGGGTTACAATAATGAATCCTTTTTAATGCCTCAGCCTGTCTTTGCTTTGAAAACACAATTCCTCATTACAAACTTTTCATCTTTTCTCTGTTGTGATGGTGTCTCATTATTCTGAAAATCTCTTTTCTGTCAGTTTCCTGCAAGGTAACCTTTCGATTCAGCTGGGTGAAGATTTTTGACATTTTATTCCATCCCTTCTTTCTCTCACATTACAAAGACTGTGTGTTTATTGTGTCATTTATTCCACCCATTGTTTATCTCACATTACAAAGATTGTGTTCTATTGGTCTACTTAGAGCATTTGATTCAAGCACAGCACTACCCTGTTGATGATGTGTTATTGAAGTAGTAGAGATAAGAATTATTGAATACTTTCTTGAATGGTTGCCTCCCAGTGACAAGATGCACACACACACACACACACACACACACACACACACACACACACACACACACACACCTTCATCCAGTACAGCTTGAAGGTGTGACAGTTTACCAATCAGGAAATGTCCCAAAAGTAGTAGGAAACACACAACATCCAAGGTAAAAAAATAATAAAGCAACAGAGAGGACATGTAAACTTTATGTGGAAAACATCGCAGTCAGGAAATGAGCCATATATTCCAACACAATGAGGCAATTCTGATTGCAGCTACAGTATGCCACCCAAATTAGATTACAAGTCAGTTGGTAATAGAATACACAGACTAAACTGCTGACATTTACCCATTGTGTCCGAAGCAAAACAAATCCCTGTTTTACAATGAAGGCTTACGTTCCCCAAATGCATACAAAATTACTTTGGTAAAGTCAGTTCAGCACATGTGGTTCACATCATGGGAACTAGAATTGTACCAAGTTACTCAACCTGTGCATTATGTTTAATAATGTTTACATGGATTTTCATCATATTTGAGTTTAAAGACATATTGGAAAAGCTATAATATATATTCATTTGAAGATACTAAATATAATGATGATTTTGTGAGGCCTTTGCTCCTTTGCATTTTTTTATTTTATATATTTATTGATTTTTGCAGCTATTCACTTTCAGAATAACAGGAAGATGACAACTTATGGTGCTGCAAACAAGTAGAGAGGTGTGACAACAGTTTGCTACATAAGGGCAGTCCCTGAATTTATATTTCGAGTCTACTGAGCCAAGAATCTTTTTGTCTAAGCCATACGCTTTTTGGAGAAGGACAAATGTGGCCATAGACCATGTCCCTTGAACATGTTGGATAAGACAGAGGATCTTTTCACTTGCCAGTTTTCTCCAGGACAATCTTGCCTCACATGTGAATGTTAGGGTAATCTCTGACTGGAATGGATGTGCTCATATATTACTCAGCATTGTTTATTCAGCATGAATCATTTATGAGTAGAGGTTAAAACATGCCTACTGAATTAATTAATTAATTAATTAATTAATTAATTAATTAATTAATTTATTTATTTTGGTGACAGATTGAAGTGATGAGAGAGACTAATAATAGTCATGTGGTGTGTACTGTTAATTATTCTGTTTTCAGTTTTTGGACAATAGGATATTATCCCTCATATGGGCTATTAAATTATGATACAAGATGGAAGACAGTGCATAA
This sequence comes from Protopterus annectens, assembly GCF_019279795.1. Lineage (NCBI taxonomy): Eukaryota > Metazoa > Chordata > Ceratodontiformes > Protopteridae > Protopterus > Protopterus annectens. The sequence continues at coordinate 1,489,913,361 of NC_056743.1, read as the reverse complement.
CTGGCAAGTTTAAAGAAACAATCTCCATCTTTACTATTGTGATTCCCAGGAATTCTATGTTTGCTTCCCTGTAAGAAATGAACAGTAAGGTTTTTACAATGTTTTGCACCTAGTGCTATGTTTATACAGTGGGTCTATGTCTAGTAATGTACTGTGACACACAAACATTTGTACATTCAGTTGAGCTGTTCTCTAGGCAAATGAGGCTAGCTAATCTGCATTATTATCAATAGGGCCCTATAACTCTACCTATCAAGTTGAGATTCTAACTAGCTGTAAGTTCCCTTGCTTATTAGATAATCCAAGTTATGTAATACAATTGAATGCTATAACAAGATGATAACTTCACTAAACTATAGTATAACAACCCGAGTAAGATAAGTGAAAAAAGAAAATAAACAACCACTGATTTAGGAAAGTTAACTTCTCCAGTTGGGAATGAATGTGTACAGCAGAGGAAAAACTGGTTAATGTAGTTAGAAGTGGTCTGTCAGGCATCAGGTACTACTACAGGTGTATTGCACTTAATGAGTACTATTGTTCAGTCACATATCAAATTACTAGTGTCAAGGATTTATGCAGTCTTTTCCTAGACTACTGAGGTTCACATGGGTGCTCTTTGGAGGGTTTTGTACTTGGAATGATAGGATCAGAGCTATAGGATCCTATCAGAAGGGAAAAGATCTTCAGGTATCTTTTCCGGATTCCCATGTCTGAGCTTGTATCTCTGTTAATGTGTCATATAGGTTCACCATGGACACCTTGAAAAGTTGTATTGTTAATAATTTCATGCAGGGGATGTTGGGACTTCTGTTTATATTTTCAGTGTTATCTTTAAGCTTGAAACTGACTGAGTTGTTGAGGTAGTTCTAGCTATCAGAGATTTTGGAGAGCTGCACAATAATGACACCTATAGTAGGGAAGATTGCTTGTAAATTTGTACTTTAATTATTACACTGCTATAATTTTGTGGACATGTTACAGTGCAGATTAGTAAGTATAGGCAAGGCATAAAGCAGGGCTGCATGTAAGTAGACAGAGGCTGTAGTTTTTCTTCTGCCTTCAGTGAGAAGATATGTATGCAGTATAGTGTCCCATGTTTCTGATGTCTTTTTTTACTACTTCTTGTATGTGTAAGCCAAAGTTTACATTATCATCAAAAGTGACACTGAGTAGTTCAGTAATTTGTTAATCTGAGTGTTGTTTAAGGAAGAAATTAAGGGGGACTAAGAATCATTGTGCGATTTGGGAGTGAAGAGGAATAATTCGTTTTTTTTTGTGGATTTAGTGAGAGGTGGGAGTTATTCGGCCAGCACTCAAGTGAGCAAAATAATTATTTTGCTTTTGTTTTCAGGTAATGTTTGCAATGAGTTAAGATTTTCTGCTGTAGCAGATGAGCTTCGAGTCAGCTGCTGGCAGGATTAGAGGCTGTCAGAATATCATTTATGAATATGTTAAAAATTAACGGCCCTGAGATTGATCCCTGAGGTACCCCAGCTGTAACCGGGATAAAGGAGGTGAGATTAGACTCCCACATAGTATTTTGTTGTCTGTTTGAAAGACAGCTATGGAACCATTTTAGGGCTATGTTTAAGGGACCTATAAATTTTAGTTTTTGAAGGAGTATGCTGAGTGATACAGTATCAAGTGCTTTGAAGAGATCTTAGAATAGTGCTGAGATTACTTTACCGTTGTTTCTTTTGAGGTTGCCAATATTCATGAAGTCTAGAAGTTTTGTTGCAGTACTGTGATTGGGTATGAAGCCATATTGTGTAGGGGAAATAACTTCATTATGTAAGAGACACTGGAGCAATTTGGTGTGGGCACATTTCTCAAGGATTTTTGAGATGGGTCAAATTATGATGACTGGGTAATACTTACGTAGTTCTTCATAGTTACCCCTCCTTTATGTAGTGCTAAGATGTAGGATCTTGCACAAATGACTGAAATATACTGTTCAGTATTAAGCAGCTGAGTGGAATGGAAACTTGGTAGGTTGTAGCTTCTGTGGAAATGTTAAGGTTCTCTGCTAGAGGATTATCTGCAGCCAGAGATGTGGGTTTTACTTTTGGAGCAGTTTGTTTATTGTGGCTGTGGGGATTGGTAGTAGTCTGAAACTAATGTTGGTGGGGTTAAGGATACGCATTGTTGGTCAGATAGATGTTGTTGTTATTAATGAGAATGACGATGGTTTGGGGAAGTGAGGATTAAAGTTATTGGCAGTGTTTGCTTTCACTTTTGTCTTATAGGAGCCATTTTGATTAGAATGCTCAAAATGTTTTGTTAAATTTTAGTGTTACTTCAGAAAAGTGAAAGATGCTTAAAATGAATTCTAGTTACATGATTTTAAGGCAGTTAAAACAATATTTTTCTAAAATTGTGTTGTGTTCCATACCTTGTTAGAGTGGTGGTGTCTTATTGTGGATAAGAACTGCTTATTGGCATAGGTTGGGAGGTAATCATTAATGTTGTTGAGGACTGTTCCTGCAGGTGTCATTTTAGTGGGACCAGATGTTAGTACTGGGTCTAAAGTTTTGTCTTATTATTATTTTATCCAGTGAGAGTGGTGATGAGTTGGGTGAAGACATATAGGTTTATGGAGTGCTGAGATGTACCTAGAATTGTTGAGTTCCACTCTAGGTTGAAGTCTCCCCGGGCTGTAGTTTCTTAAGGGATATTGCTGGTTATCCAGGACAGTACAGCTTTGACTGTAGGAATGTTATTTTTGGTGAATGTATCTGGTAAAAAGGCAGATGATTTTATAGGTATTTAGTTTAAAGAAAGTAATACGTAGTTTAGCATTCTTAAATTGGGGGATATAATTTGAGTAGGGGGGTTAGCTGCAGAGATTTGGAGAAAAGTAGAATCACTCCTCTTCATTTTTTGCTCTTCCTATCATTTTGTAATATTCTTGCTATACCTGGGGGGTGGTCTTCATCTTTTCTTGATGGATTTAATCAGGTCTTGATTACTGAGAAGTGACAAGATGTGTGATGTCAAAACTATGATTGAAAGTCTGTAACTTTATTGCATATGATTCTCATATTGATGCTGGTAAGCTTTAGTTGGGTTATTTTACTATGACCATTTTTTTCTGCAGTGGAGTTAAAATGTAAATGGGTGGAATTTTGGTTAAGACCTGTGTTAGGATGTATGTCCCTTCAGATGAGGATTGGGCATAAAGAGAGGTGCTTGCTGGGCCTTTTGCTCAGTCAGTTAAGCAAAAGAGGTATAGGGAGTGTTTTGGACTCATTGACATATAATAATCTGTAGAAGTGGACATCTGTCAAGTTCTAGAAGTAATGAGATATTGTTACTGATTTGTTGTTTAGGTGTTGAAATGATATGTAAGAATGAGTGGATTCATAGGGATTGGAGTCAAGGTGCACATTGGATTGATAAGAAATTAACGAGATTGATGGTAGTGCCTTTATCAGTATTAGGTTTTGGAACACTGCAATATGATTTAGTGTAGTAATATGTACATATAAATAAGGGGTAGTGGTTGCTTTGCTGTCAGAGTGGTTTATTGAGAGGTATGTTGAGAGGAATTTATTTTGAGTAATAGATTTAATTGTTTTGCGATAGTTTTGATTTGGTGCAGCTTCTGTTCTGATGGTACCTACTATAATTTAAAGAATGATATTAGAAGTAAGAGAAGAAAATGAAAATGGAGAGTTTAGGGGAGGAGTCAGTGGGTTGAAGCTAGCTGGTGAGAAAACAGTATTTTAGTGGAGTACTAAACTGACTTTGTGTTAATTTGTAATGTGTAAGTAGGAACATGACAGGAAAAACATCTAGAGCATTTCTACCCAGGCCTCCGCTGAAAATTGGCTTTGTTCCAACTCGGACTTTCACAGTTAACAAATGTTAAATAAATAAATAAATAAATAATGTAGAAGCTGGGGAGAAGTCAAGGGGTGGAAGCTAGCTGATAAGGAAGCTGTACTGAAGATGGAGATATAAGTCAGCTTTGTGTTGGTTTGTAATAAATGAATAGTTCCAAAGTGTGAGGGAGGGCTAGGATTTAAACAAATGTAGAGAATGGTGGGTGGAATTTGGGGTAGGTGAGGGAAGTGAAACTGAACATTGCAAGGTTGAAGATAGTAGGCTTCCCCCTCAGGTATTTTTCCACAAAAAATTCTATGTGGTAGAATGAGCAGAGAAAGAGAGGGAGAGGGAGAAAGCAAAGCTCTTGAAACTCTTGGCGACTTAACTTGAGTCACAGCTTTTAATTTTATATTTATGGAACAGAAGCTGTTGTGGGTTTGTATGTATAAAATAAATCATAACAATCTCATCTATGCTGTATAACCCCTCTTTCTCTCTCTATAAATGTATCCACATTTATACATCACCAGCTCCTCCCTACATTCTTTTCCACCTATTAGACTCTTCCCCCCCCCACCACTTCCTACTTTAATTAACCAATCTAAACCCTGCTTTCTTTTCTCCAACCTCTCTTACCCCTCCCACTTCTCACTACACTTAACCCTACACTCTCCTCTCCTACTTGATATCTTCCTTCCACTCTTCTCTCATTTCTCTCCTAACTCGCACTATTCCAACTACATCTTTTCTTCATCCCTTACCCCACCCATTCAATCATGTTCTCCCAAACTCTCATTTCCCTCAGACTTCCCTTCTCTCTTCTCATTTGTCTTCTTCCTCTCTATCACACTACATCTTACTGCTCAATAACTCACCCTTACCTGGCTACTTTTCACACCCTCACTTTCTCCCACCCACATCCTCCTTCACTCACTCACTTCCACTCCATTTCCCCCTGCCTTATCCCAATAAACCTACTACACCTCTTCCATCCCAAAATATTCTCCTCCTCTACAAAAATCCTCTCTCTTACATTTCCACCAACCCCAAACAACTTCTTACTCTCCAAACCTAATAGACTTAAAGTTTTCCCATATAATTTCCTAGCCTTATCTGGAGACATCCACCCTAATCATGGCCCCTGCCTCAGTACAAACAACTCCTTCCCTCCTTCTCCCTCCTCCCACACTTCAAATACACCTCTCCCTCCCACTCCCTCTACACCTAAAACCTCTCCTACCACCCTTAAGGTCTTCACTATTAATGCCCAAAGCCTAAACAACAAACTTCACCATGTTCACGCCTGGATTAACCACAACCAACCTGACATCTTAGCCGTCTCTGAGACCTGGCTAAAACCCCATATCTCTGACTCAGAAATCCTTCCTCCTGGCTTCAACATCCTCAGGAGTGACCGACTAAACAAAAAAGGTGGAGGCTCTGCCATTATCTACTCTAACCTTCTCTCCATAATCCCCTGCAAATCTCAACCCTCTATTCAAAAATACTGAAATCACTGCTTGTCTGCTCCAGCTCAATAAACATAAAAATATCTGTATCATTTCTTTATACATCTCCCCTGGCGACAACATCTCTACCCTAGAGAATATTCTCCACTGGGCCTCATCTGAAATAAAATATGAAACATTTATTCTAGGAGACGTCAACATTGATTGGAACAAAATCAACTCACCTTCCCCCATCCTAGCTATCAACCTTTTCAACTTCTCTCAATTAATCCATTCTACAACCAAGCCCAACAAAAAACACCCCCCTGGCTCCATCATAGATTGGATTTTAGTCTCCCACCCTAACAAAATCTCTCTATCTGGAACTATCCCTGACTCCTTTAGTGACCATCAACCTGCCTTCATTCATCGCTCAGCTAACCCCTCTCAATTCCTACATAATTATATCCAAACTCGTAACCTTAGCAACTTCAACCCCATAATCTTCTCCAACATATTCAAAGAAATCAACTGGCAAATCCTTCAAACTCTGTCCCTCGACAATGCCGTAGAACATTTTAACTCCATCTTCCTAAATACTCTCAACTCTCTAGCCCCCCTTAGAAATAAATAAATCAAGGCCAATTCTGCTCCTTGGCTGACCAAAGAGACTAAACAAACCATGCAACTCAGAGACAAATCTTGGAAGCTTTATCAGAAAAGCAAACAGCCTTCTGCCTTGCTCTAATATACCCAACTCCGCAACCAAGTAAAAAAACTAATCATCAGAGACAAAAAAAACTACTACAACAAACTTCAGTCTACTAATCTTAACAACCCCAAACATTTCTGGAAATCTGTTAACTCTCTTCTCCATCCTGGGTCACAAAATAACCCCTGCCCTGACCCTAGTTTAAATGACAATGAACTAAGCTCACTCTTCAACACTTTCTTTACTGACTCTATAGCCAAACTAACCAAAACATTCCCTGATAACAACCTTTCCAACCTCCTAAACTCTCCGAAGGACTGTCACCCTATGTTTCAATTCAAACCAGTTTCCACAACTTTTATAAAAAAGCTCTTAACCAAACTAAAACATTGTTCCAACGTCCCCGACAACATCCCCCCCTCCTTCCTCAAACACGCAGCCGAAGGAATAGCTCTTCCAATTAGCATCCTGATTAACAGATCCTTAAAAGAGTCATACATTCCCAAACTCTGGCGTTCTGCCTACATTCTACCACTTCATAAAGGAGGTAAAAACAACTCTACTTCTAACTTCCGCCCTATAGCCCTACTCTCTCCTATATCCAAAATTCTTGAGAAATGTGTCCACCGCCAACTCTTACCCTACTTAACAGAGAATCAGCTACTTACACCCACCCAACACGGTTTCCGTCCAGGCCACAGCACTATAACTGCCCTACTTTCATTCTTAGAAACAGTTAATCAAGCCAGAGATTCCGGACTTCTAGTATCCACTGTTCTGCTGGACCTCTCCAAAGCCTTTGATACCATCTCCCATTCACATCTACTCTGCCACCTCTCCAACCTTAATCTTTCCACTAATACTCTTGCCTGGTTCTCCAGCTACCTCTCTGACAGATCCCAGGCTGTCAGATGGAAGAACTCTACCTCCTCCTTCTTACCTACTCCTACTGGCGTTCCTCAGAGATCCATTCTCGGTCCCTTACTTTTCAACATCTTCATAAACAACCTTCACACTGCTCTCCCTGACACTTCAGTCATCCAATATGCTGATGACTCTACCTTAGTCTGCGCTGCCCCCAGCTTTACTGAACTTCTCTCTAAAACTCAAACAGCTTTTTCCACTACAGAAAACTGGATGCACCAAAACCACCTCTCCCTCAACTCCAATAAATCCAAAATACTAATTTTCCTCCCTTCCAAGACTTCTTCCTTGGACAAAAACTCTTTCAACATCCTCAGCCAAGCTAACACTCCAATTGAAGTGGTCCCCTATGCTAAACTACTTGGCATAACCATAGACAAACATCTTAAATTTGACCTCCACATTCAACAAAATATAAAAAAAACCCACCAAAAACTAGGCATGCTCTACAGGAATAATATATTTATTTCCAAATCCTCCAGGCAAACCTTAGCTACCTGCTTCCTCCTACCCTCTCTACTTTATGGAGCCCCTCTCCTAACTAATCTGTCTGCCTCCCTCACCTCTAAACTTGAAGCTTGCTATAATAAAATCTCTAAATTCGCCACCAAATCCAAAAACTCAACCCACCACTGCCTCTCCTTCAATCTTTAAACTGGCTAGAACTCCCAAACCACCTCGACTATCTCCAACTAACAACCACTCATAGATTAATATTCTACCCAGAAAAATGCCCTGCTCTATCCAACATCCTCCCCCCTTACATTCCCAACCAATCTCTAAGATCTGAACACCAAAATCTAATCTCCATCCCCAGACCAAAACATCCCGCTGGTCAACATCTTCTATCCTTCTCTCTAGGTAGGAAATGGAACTCTCTCCCTCCTTCTCTTAGAACTATACCTAACTCAGACTACTTCAAAACCCAACTTTTCTCACACCTATCTTCAAAATGGAAATGTTCTTGCTTTCACCCTACTTAATCCCAAGGTTCCCCTAGACTAAGCCCCTGTACTCCTGCACCTTTATACACTCGAACTCTAGCTATGTTTTAGCAGGCTCTAACTTCACTGTATGATGACAATATTGAATAGTTAGCAAAAAAAAAAAAAAATATATATATATTTTTGACTAATTTTTAACTTTTGCTGTGTCCTATAAATTCTTGCAGTGTATTGTAAATTTGCATTTTCAATGTTCTCACTGTGTCTACATTCTATTGTAAATATGCATTTTAAAATGTTCTTACTGTGTGTACATTCTATTGTAAATTTGAATTTGCAGTGTCTTACTTTGTTTTCTTGCTGTTTGTATTATGTTTTGTATTCTTCTTAAACATTGCATTGGTTGTACTGCCTTTGGAGCTTTTCTCCCCGGGCCTCCACTGAAAATGGGTTCTTCTTGAACCAGTGGACTTCCCCTGGTAATCAAACTGAAATAAAATAAATAATAAAAATAAATAAATATATAACTATATATCTGTGGGTGTACTGATATTAATTGAAACACCCAAATCCTGACTTTTACAAAGTTGTCACAGATAGACTGACTTTGCAAACACCAACACAGTACTATGCATGTGCAGATCAACAATCTTGGCACATGCAAAAATGTACACAACCAAAATACATTAAAGCATCATTTTTTTTTTGTGGGTAGCAAGCCATTGTGCACCTCACATGTTGGTGGCTGTGGCATCCATACCTACTTCCAATTATATGTATTAACTCCAAGGTCACACCATCTCAGGGAAAGGGCATATTTCCCTACCCCAAGAATTATGTGATTCTTGCATACCTGTTGATTATCTGTTTAGTCAAACTATTTTGTTGACCAGACAGATGTCAACCAAAGGTAGAGTCAACCAATTTCAGTACACCCATATCTGTATGTCTATGTATGTATATATATATATATATATATATATATATATATATATATATATATATATATATATATATATATATATATATATATATAAAATATATATATATATATATATATATATATATATACATACACACACACACACAGACATGAGCACATGAATACACATACATAGACACACAACAAATGCAACATTAATAATAATCCTATCTATACTGTATATTGTTTACTAAATTAAGGACTAAGTGTAAGATTCTTAAGGGCAATGCATTGTGCTTATGGATAGTCAAAATAACATGGCCTAAAAGCATATACAAGGCCCAGGACAACAGAGTACAACAGCCACAAAAAGAGATTTAACACTGAACACTGTAGAGGATCATGGAACTCAGTACATGTGCAAAAGTTCCCATAGTTCATTGCCATGTATTCATATACACATACACGCACACCTCACTTCAATAAACACAGTACTGTACATACATACATACATATATATATATATATATATATATATAGTCTACTTTTAAATTCTGAAATACCAATAGATCAAATCATAAAAGACCGAGATCAAAAACTCGAACAATCACAATCTTGAAACATTAGAAACTCGAATCCCAGAATACCGAAATTTAATACAAGCTAAATGGCAAGTGGCTTAATACTGTGCTGTCTCCTTAAGGTCCTCTGTTAAGTACGTAAAACATATGGTGGAGTTTATGTTCTAAGGTCATGGTATCAGTGGAGATGTTTATTGATGCTTCAAAGTGTAAAATAGGTGAAGAAGTGCTATACAAGTTTAACTGTTCATAGTGGTGAGTAATTTAACAGACGTTCTTGCTTATAATGGCACATGATGTTTTTTGAAGTAGAAAGATGTAGTATGTGTAGTGTTCTGTACGTAGACTGAACCTGTTAAGAGAGAGGTGTATTATAGCGATCACAAGGGTTAATCCTTATTCTTCAGTCACTGCAAATGTGGAGTTGGTATATTTAATTTGCTAAAGTGAAAGAGAAGTAAATAGTTGTATTTTTTATTATCATTGTGTAGGAAACTGCAGTTTGATTTCGGGTTTTTGGTATTCTGGGATTTGAGTTTGTAACGTTTCGGGATTGGGATTGTTCGTGTTTCTGGTCTTGGTCTTTTTTTTTGTGATTCAGTCTACTGGCAGTTTGGTATTTAAAAGTAGAAAGCAAACTCATATATATATATATATATATATATATATATATATATATATATATATATATATATATACATACATATATAAAAGTAAATACATATATATATGGGCTCCCTTCAGAATCTCGAACTACTGAAATCCTGAATTTCAGTAGCCCGAGACCAGAAGGGCCAAAGTGCAGCATACCAAAACCCCAGAAGTGCGAAATTCAAAATCCCGAAGTTCAGATATTTTGAATTAGCGGTTCTGGTGTTGCGGTGTGTGAGTGGGCGGTTGGAGATGTAGGTAAGTGTTTGTGTTTTACGGGTTTTGGGTAGGGGCTTTAGTGTGTGTCTGTGTGTTTTGTTAGTGTGATGTGTGTGTGCAAGGGGAATGTAGCTTGTGTGGTGGTGTTTTTGTGTGTTTGTCTGTGTAGTGCAACCTCAAAGTTACTATATTTAAGTAGGGGGGATGTGAGGGGTGCAAGCCCCCACATGGCGAGTGTGGGGGGCTTGGCCCCCTGCTTGTATGTAGGGTAGATGTTTGTGTATGTGAAGGGAGGTGTATGTTTGTGTTTGTGTCTGCAGTGTGTTTAGTGTAGAAGTCATCAGCAAAAATGATAACAGAGCCATTGCTACATCTGCTGCATCCCTTTCACCAAATTAATTCTTAAAAATAATTTGCATTTCTGATCCGAACTTCATCCACTACTTCATTCAATCTTGCTAACCCCTCCACCTTATATTCCACCCTTCCAGTTATTCCTTAATAGAAAATAAACACTCAAATAAACTATTATGACAAATTCCTGCCTGTACCTCCCTCCACGTAGGACAGATGACCTACTACCCTGGCTAATTGTTATGTCCCTAGAATAAATATTCTTCTGTCATATTTACATGTGTAACCTAAGCCTCTGCAATAATATATCAAACATCTGGAAGCAATCAGTTCTTACTTCTGTTCTCAAAATCCCCAAACCAAACTCAAGCATTGACAGAGGGCCCATCTCCTTTCTTCACTCACTTGGTAAACCGCCTGAGAAATTAGTATCAATACAGCTAATCAGTTATGCCCAGAAGTATAACTTCTTCTTCTTTCGGCTTTTCCCGGTTAGGGGTCACCACAGCGGATCACCTGTCCGCTCATGATTGTCAGTGAAGTTTTACAGTGTCAAGCTGCCAGCCTGGCACCCAACCTTCCACAGAAGACACACACATGCACACACTCACACCTAGGGCCAATTTGGAGTGTCCAATCCACCTACAGGATGTCTTTGGGATGTGGGAGGAAACCGGAGCACCCGGAGGAAACCCATGCGACCACAGGGAGGATATGCAGACTCCACACAGAAGGCACCCCAGCCGAGGATCGAACCGGAGAACCTCTTGCTGTGAGGCAACAATGCTAACCACTGCACCACCATGGCTGCCCTTATGCCTAGAAGTATAACACTGTTATCAAATTATCAACATGGTTTCTGGTCTTGTTGAAGCTCTGTGGCTGTTTCATAGGTAAATATCTCCTTGGTATGGACAAAAGTGATCTGACTATCTTAGTTTTTATAGACGTCAAAGGGCATTTGACCTAGTAGAACATGTCTTACTTTAACTTACTCACTGCTAAAAGTTGGTTTCTATGACTTTTTATCCAGGTAAGAAATTAAGGCAAATAATAAAACTGCTCCTTTATAACTATAAAGAAAAGTTTATTTACCCTGAAAAGGAGAAGAAACAAGTGGTGCATTTGGGGTACAAAATCAGAGTAGTGGTGGGCTATCTTTGGATTTGGATATGAGAACGTCAACTTATAACTTCAAGTTGTAGTCTAGCTGAACGTCTAATGTTGATGGAAGCAGCAGGGGTAGATAATGAACTTGTTCACTGAGGTGTGCTGATTGGTTTAGACTTTACAGTCAAAACTGGTGACAAGTAATATAAGGGATGCAGCCACGGAGCATATGGATGTTAACAGGTGAATAGGTATAATGTCTTTCTCACACTCACAATGTATTCCTGTGAGAAAAGTGAGGATAGCTGATTGTAAAGTAGGGGAGAAGGGTGAGGGTAATGGAATCCCACCAGACAAAGTCTAAAAGGAGTCTCCAAGTTTCAGAGCAAGACAAAGACAAGGGGGTGTAGTCCTGAACTGACACAGCTTGTGCAGTATCCAGCTACAAATGTCTTAGCTGGACAGATTAATGAAGTACCTAAAACTGGAGAGGGTGTTTTTTTCTGATGAGGCAGATAATATTGATGAGAGATAGTTGGCGGTTTAATGAATAGATAAACCCCAGGATTCAATAAAGTCAATGCAGGCTCCATGTAGAGCCTACACGGAACGTATCCATGTATACAGCCACAGTTCCCCCATGGTATGTAAGAAAATCAATAATGTAATAACTTAATGCATAACTTAAAGTAAATACAGATTTTGCAGTCTTAACAGTCATGTATGAAATACCTAGGACAGCATACATTTTTATTAATGTGTCAGTCCATATCTGAACTGGTAAAGCAAGTTAAAGCAAGTAGGCATGCAGTACTGTGTAGCATAGCTTCCAACTATCAGTTAATGTTGTGGTCTACCCAGATTAAGAGTCAGTGTTGTGGTCTGCTCATTGTCTGAAATATGTTGTAGGTTGCACTCAATAAATGAATAGGGTAAAAGTGTAAGTTAACAGAAGTCCTAGACAGCTATCCATCTGTGTAAATGCCAGATTTGAAGCAATATTAATCAATAAAGTGTAACAGGAGATGGTGCTCTGATAATTAATCTTTCAAATAAAATGCTCAGTATTTCTGTACTCACTGCTTGTGGGTTCTAATCCAACACCGGCTGAATGATAAATGCACAGTAGTCAATACTGTTTCACCATATGTCATAAATAAATGCTGTGCAATATGTTCATAAGTTCATAGGTAGGTACTGGGCTATCTGCCCGAAGGCATTTATAAGCCTAGCCGGAATGTGTTGGCTTTCACCGCCCCCTTAGATTAGTTCCCTGTGCCTCTGTCCAGCAGAGCCATTGAAGTGATAACTGGGGTAAACTTTCTGTCCCATCCACTTGTCAAGGTTTCTCTTGAAGAGGGTTAGCGAAGAACTCTGCCTAATGTAGATTGGAATCTTGTTCCAGAGCATGGGAAGTCTCTGGGAACAAGAATCTATCCCTCCAGCACGTCTTATTTATTGTTGTGGTGAAGTTTAGATCCCTGGAGCGTGTGGCTTGAGGGGATTTGGTTTTCTTTTGTGATTATCCAGGAGAGGTTACTATCTACTTGGGTCCCCAGTTCCCTTATTACATTTTCCGTATTTAGGGGGCTACCACCTATGTGGTAGTTTGTGGGTACTTTGTTTTTTCCAAAGGGGATGACTATGCACTTTTTGGCATTTAGCTTGAGGCCATGGTTTTGACAACAGGTATCTGTCTCAGTGAGACCCTTTTGGAGGATGTCTGTGTCAGCCAGAGAGTCAATTATAGTCCCTAGTTTGCAGTCGTATGTGAACTTGGTCAGCCATAGTCCTCTTGTGCTTGCCTGTACCTCTGAGAAGTATATGCTGAACAGGAAGGGTTCTAGGACTGAGCCCTGGGGAATGCCACTTGTAACCGGTTTAGAGTCAGACCTAGCTCCTGCAACTCTTACCATGTGGGTTCTGTCCATGAGCCATTTGGCAACCCATCTCGTGATGTAGGGGTTTATGTTCAGGCTGGTGAGCTTGTCTATAGTACCTGAGTGGGAAATGGTGTTGAAGGACTTTGCGAGGTCTATGTAGGCTGTGTGGACCACCTTTCCCTTGTCTATAACCTTGGTAACTGTCTCAAAGAATTCCACCAGGTTTAGGAGTCATGATCTGCCCTTAACAAAGCCCAACTGGGTAGGGTCCAGTATTTGGAGGTTTCCAATATCTCTGTTAATGAGATCCGTGATGATGCGCTTCATAGCTTTGCAGACCAAGCTAGTCAGGCTTATAGGGCGATAGTTCCCAGGGTATGTTGTAGTTCCACCTTTGTGGAGCAGAATAACCGTTGCTGTGCACCACTCTGTGGGCACATAGCCTGTGGAGAGGCTGAGTTTAAACAGTATGTTTAGGTGAGGGGTTAGTTCATCTTTGAGCTTGTGTTGGACCCAACCTGGGACACCATCCGGTCCCATTGATGCTGTGTTTTTGGCTTTGGAGAGGGCTGTTTTAACCTGAGTGTCTGTGATTTCAGGGGCACTACATTCTTCTGGTATAGTTATGGGCCCTTTTGGGGGTGAGAGGGGGGGTGAAGTTTGCACTGAACCTGTCTGCCAGGATGTTGGCTATATTGGTCAGCTCAGTGTATTTTGTGCCATTCTGCACTAACTCGAGCAGATCTGAGAATTGCCACTTAGATTCTTGACATAGCTAAAGAATGCCTTGTGGTTATCTTTAGAGTCCATGGCAATTTTTCTTTTGAAGCTAACCTTGGATGATTTTATGGGGAATGTAGTTTTTTGCTGATACTGATCAGGGATGTCTTCCCCTCTTGGGATTTTACTCTTTTCTGTACTAGTTTCCTCCTTCTGTTGTATAGCTTGTTTATGGCAGGGGTTCACCAGACTGGTTTCCTTTTCTTGGAGGAGTGAGTCTTGGTTTTGTGTGGGATAGCATAATCCATGCATTCTTGTAGGTGCCCATAGAATTCATTAGTAAAGGATTTTGCAGCTTGGACAGCATTATCCTTTAGCATGGGGGCTTTGAAACTTCCCACCTCTGTCTTAAGTAATGTGAAGTTTGCTTTTGAAAAGTTTTTCACGGTGGTTTCTTTGACCGGGGGTGGAGGCGGAATGTGGATATCCAGAGTGATTAGTTTATTGTCAGATCTATCCAGCGAGGGGTTGACCTCCGGTGTGGAACACCGGTCACCCATGTTGGTGATGACCAGGTCCAATATGTTGTCACCTCTGGTGGGGGTGGTGACCATTTGATCCAGGGTGTTTGAGTTTGTAAATTCTAGGAAATGCTGGGCAAGGGAGTTCGTCCTTGAGTAGTTCTCCCACTTAATGTTTGGATAATTGAAATCACCCAATATCAGGGTGTTTGATAGGACCTTTATTTTTCACAGTGTTTCCAGGAATGTGGAGTGGGGGTCCTGGGACATGGTGGGTGATCTGTAGCAAGCTATAATTTGAAAAGCAGTTTTGCCCGTTGTTAGTTGCACGTGGATGATCTCTGAAGCATCGTGCTGTGCCACTAACCTGGAGGTGTGGGTATCCTTGATGAATATGGATACTACCCCGCATTTTGTATTTCTGTCTGGGTTTTGTGGCCAAAATGTATGGTATGAGTTGTAGCCTGGTAGTGCTGGGATGCTCTCTGGAGCTATAAACCAGGTTTCTGTTACTGCACATATATCAGTTTTCTCCATAGTGAGGAGTGCCTCGAGTGCATGAATTTTGAGGTTTAGACTTCTGGCATTGAGCAGCATTACCCTGTTTTTTGTTACTTGTGCTAGTTATGGTGGTGGGTTTGTCTTTTGAGCCTTGCCTAAAAAAGGCACTTTGGGGATGGCAAGAGCCTTGGCCAGTATTCGAAAGCCTAAGGGTGACAGGTGCAATCCATCTCTAGCAAAGCAGTGTGGCTTGTCGAGCATGTCATCCCAGGCTGACAGACACTGGATCCCCTTTGAATGACATCAGAAGCTTAGCCAATTGTTGAAATTGATAATTTTTTCTCTATACCATGGTATCATTCTTGGTGAGGGCAGGATGCTACTCAGGGTCAGGGTTATACCAGCCTGGGCTACATGATCAGAGAGCTCCTCCATATTTCTTTTCATGTAGTCCAGGGAGGTATGGCTCAGGTCATTCACACCAACATGGGCAATGACAGAGTCATATTTGTACTTGTTCTGGAGTGACCTGAGTGCTTGTGTTATGTGGCGGATCCTTGCACCTGACAGGCAACTAACAGCAACCTTCTCCTTGTTCAGCCTAGTGAGTGGGACGTCAGTGTGCCTGACTATAGAGTCACCTATTACTAGTTTGTTGGGTGTGTTATTTTTCCTTAAGAGCTGTGATTGTGTAGCACACTGATTTTGTGAAGTATGTGTTTCATGGTTTGTGTTGGGGGGTGGAGGTTGCTTGGATGTCTGCTTTGGAGGTCTCTGTTGCTTTTACAGATTTTTATTTAGAACCTCCGAGTATGTTTTTGTGTATTATGTGTGTTTTTTGCCAGTGCTGGATTCATAGGTCTATGTGAGACTTGTGGTGTGATGCAAGTAATTCCCTTCTCCTCTTGACTGCCTGGTCCAGTCTTGGGTTGAGAGAGCTTAGCCTCCAGTTTGGCTGTATAATTGCATCTCTCTCATGTATTAGTATTTGGTGGAAGGAGGAGAGGGTTGTCTGTGTACATTAGGCAATTGTAACATTGCCTCAAAATGGCCAGATTCACCAGTTGGACTGGATAGTACACCTGAAACTGCCCTTTGGACATGCCTAGATAGGTCAGTGAACTGTTTTACTGATTGGCTGGTAAGGTCAAATAAAGAGCCTTGTCATTCTGTACAGTATTGGGGGGGGGGGGGCTACTGCTAAGGTTTATTAGTGCTTGCTATGAGTTTTGGGCAAGTGCCGGGATGAGAAGTGAATGATTTGAGTGCTTAAGTTGAAAGTTTGTCTAGTTCCAAGGGAAAAATTGAAGCTTAAGAGTCAATGTTGTGTTCTGCTCATTTTGTCTGATATATGCTGTAGGTCTCAGTCAATAAATGAATAGGGTAAATGTGTAAGGTAACGGAACCTCTACACAGCTATGCACGTGTGTAAATGCAATATTTGACACAACATGAATCAATAAAAGTTTAAAAGGAGATGGTGGTCTGATAATTTATTTTTTTTAATTAAATGTTCAGTATTCCTGCAGTCAGTGATTGTGGGTTTTAATCCCACACCAGCCAATTGAGAAATGTCCGGCTGTCTAGTGTAATCAGTGTACGTGAACATACCTCTCAACTGTCATGATTTTTGCAGAATTAAATGAATATTGCCTTATATGTCTGGTCCTCTGATTTACAGCTGTCTGACATCACTTGAAATGCAATTTAATGGCAAATCTGTTATCAGACACTTTGTTACTGTTGTATGGGCATACTATGTAAAAATATACCCTGTCTTTGTGCCACCATTATGTATGGCTTGGCACTTAATGTCCCATGCTAAAAGGTTGAGAGTTATGTATAGGGAACATCATATATACAATATAAGCAGTCAGTGTTCTCATAAGTGAAATCTAACATATCTAGAAGTATGTAGTTGTAGTCTGTGTAGTTATATTATCTGTGAAGTTACTAATGTTCTTCTTTTTTCTCTCACCCCACCCGTTGTTTTCTTTTATTTATTAAATATATGTATTAGCATTTGATATTATCATATTATTTGTTATTACCTTCTGTGTTGGCCTTATGTATGTCTTAATATTGCTTTACTGTTAAAAAACTTTCATTTACATTATTTATTGTTGTTCCTCTTTATGTTATTTTCAGTTTGTTTCCATTACTCATTATTGTTTTCTTTCATCTTATTAATTACATTTGTTTTGGTTATGTTTATTTTTCCTTATGTGTCTATTTCATTTACCACAGTGCAACAAGGTAAGACGGTTCCCCATGATCCACCTACCTTTGCTCCCCTGGCTGAGGCATTGGGGACCAGCATGTCTGGGCTACACTCTGGTGGTGCCACCTCTGCTGACCCTGCACTACTTGCTCCATCTGGTAGTTGCATCCCACAGGCTGGGGGTGATCCCCCTCAGGGAGTGGAGGTGGAGCGGGTGCTTTTGTCACCCAAACCCAACTGCCAGGCATGGTGCTTAGGCTTGTGCACCAAACTGTTGGTGCACACCTACACCGGATGGAGAGCATGCTGTCCATCCTGGTGGGGCAGTCTCACATCATGCATTGGCATCAGCCACTGCCTCTACAGAAGGACTGAAGGTGCAGTGCTGACACTCTCATGAGTGAGGACTTGAGGCACCGTGTCTGATGTCCATGGGACTGGGATTCCACAACACCCTCCTCAACCAAGGTGTTCACCTCCCTCTTGTGTCACACACCAACTCTGTCTGCTGTCTTGTCTGCAAAAGCTTCCTCAACTTCCCAGCTTACCTTCCTCACACATACCCATGTCCCTTCCCCAACATTCCACTATCTCCTTGAAAAAAAAAATGGGCACCTGTCCCCCCTGAAAAAAATGTCATCCCCATACATACTTCTCCATTTCACACACATGTCCATTGGACAGACTTAATTTGGTCCAACTGGCTTGACAACGCACTTAGGTTGTGGTCACCCCTGTCTCTGGGGGTGACAGTCCAAATTCATCTAAAAATACTGCTAAAGTGGTATACAGTTGTTGCTGTTGAAGAAACAAATATCTATGGTTCTTTCCTACACCCCTCCTGCACATACCTACCTGCTTTTCACTATATTTTCCCTCCTGCTTGCACCTCATTTTACCACTATCTTAACTCCCCAATTTTTCTTTTCTTTCAAGAATTTTTGTGCAATGCTAAATAGCGATATATTGATATATGTATTTAAAAACATAGTAATCACGTTCAAATATTACACCTGTACCCTATTTCAAACCCAGTACCATTGCACCTGAAGAACAGTGCATCAACCCACCAAGCCACACAGCCAGTTAATTAACACAGGTGTTTTAAGCAAATCATAGTAATTGTAATTTTCTCATCACTGAGTGTGTTTAAGTGATGCTGCGCATCATACCACATTGTGCAAATCTGCTAAAAGATTAATGGAAAAATAGGAGTTTATCTGGGACTCTGGAAGAGAAATACATCACTATAAAGCCATACATATAATAATAGATGTAAGTGAGGTATGTAACAGCAGGTAAGTGTGTAATTATATCTACATCACGTAAAAATGCACCTACTGTGATGGTGACTCAGTAGCTCAATCTGTTAAATGGCTTGTGAACATTAAGTTTTGGCCATATGTTCCTGGTTTCAAATACAGCTGTGTCCAGCATTTAAAATACATGTATGTGCACATCAGCATTGTAAATTCTGATACGTATGACTATCTCATCACCTATTTATCCACCCAAAGCAGTACAGACTGAATGCCTGCTTCTAAATAATGCACGTCAAAGGCCTACAGATAGGACCACATTTAAACTATTTCTATGACTACATTAGAAAGTGCATAAAATGTCAGGTCATGCATTAGTATGAATTTCCAGAGGATTTTGAAGTATGCAACTCAAATGAGGCCCAGTAATATCAGATTGCAACCCACAATGAGTTGCTAGTGATATTACAGACAACCACCGCTGCATAAGCAACATGGATATATGTAGGTTGTGGTAGAAGCAAGGATTGCCAGCACACACGTTCCAGATGACTACCATTGCATAACACATGACTTGGCAGTTATCCAACTGGTTGACATAATGGTTAATGTACCCCTACCTTGTTCTAGGACATACTAAGCATGATGAATTTTACTCTGTTGATGATACCTTTGGCTAACATACTTACCTTAAACACATACCTTGATTTCTAGTGGGATGGGTTCCCACAATCTGGCTTTGGCTGTACACCAAAGCTGCACAGGTCCCACAGTAACTCTTAAGTGTTGCTGTCCTGCACATTCTGCAGCCTCTCTGACTATGCCTATTGCCTGCAGCAGCAGCCTCAGCCTGTAGCACACACATCTGTATGTAAACAGTAGCTGCTACAAACATTCTGTCTGTGCTGACTTAGTAGCTTTACTTCACTAATTTCCACCCCAAAATTTGAGAAAGTGGATGAAATCTACACTGAGGCCTTATATATTATTGAGTAGTTGCATGGGATTGGCTGATTATACTGCAAATCAGCTGTGTATGCTGCATGTAGCATTCTTGAATCACAGATTGGTTCAGAGGCAATCGCCTGCTAATGAGAACCATCTTAAAATAGCAAACTCCTAGCTAGGGGAACCATTGTGTATGAGAGTATGGTTAACTTTTTGACACAGTACTGATACAGCTGTAGCTTTCAAAAAAGGAGTATTGTACTCCATCAGGTGTGTAACCATTTTGTTTCCAACGTGATACATGTTTGAATATACTTAGGAGGAATGGGGATTACATCAGTAAGCCTTTCTTAGAACTGTACTGATGACATGCCAGTGACCTCCAGCTGTGTTACACCTACAGAGGATGTAGAGTATAGCAAGGGTATCATGCTGTGTGTTAACTAGGTACACAGGTCTCCTGGATACTTGCTTTGTTAGCCGTTGTAATAGTACACTGCTATTTGATTGGCACAGTTGTTTATACATATGTTATGGGGGAGATTTCCTGTTATGGGGCTTACTAAAGTGGACTCCTGTGTTGGGCGTGTGATTATACGTGAGTATCTGTAATGGTACAACCAGGAGTAGGTCACTATTGCTTCCATACTAGTTGTATCCACAACCCTTGTAAGTTTGGCATGCTGTTGAATATGAGATGTGTAATCAAGCGGGGAATACTAACAGGCTTCCTTTATTGCTGAATCTCTACATACTGTACTCGCACATATGTGATCCTGACATGTGTTCTCATTTATTTGTATTTCAGAGATATCATGCATGCAAGATGCTGGGCACCTTTCACTGTGGCAGAAAACGACCTCATCATTGTGGCCTTGTGACAACACTACCACGTCCTGCTGTCCAGAGGGAGGGCAAATAGGCAAGAGCATGCAGCCTTGTAGGATGTAACATTAATGTTGTGGGTTACCAGAATTGCACATATGAGCAGGTGCGACACTGTTCCATGGATATGATTCACTCAGCATGCAGACATGCAGTGGTCATGGCCAGGGATCATCAGATCACTGGTGGTGGGCCTGCAGCAGAACAACCTCTGTCAGTCACAGAAGAATTCCTGGTGAACCTTGGAACACAGGACTGCTCCCAGGCATCCATATGTCGTGGCTGTAGGTGCCACCATTTCCACTCAAGAGGAGCGTCCAGGTATGCTAAGTTGGATCAGCATTGGAATACTGTAGCATTCAGTGTGTCAGGATGTACATAGTTTTACAGTGGTGTCAGGTGTTTTATAGGGGGGGAGGAGGTTAGCTGCAGTTTTAAGCTCATGCACAGATTGTGATCCACATACCTGTTAACATAGCAGCTACTGTAACTGTGAGATATTTGGATGTATTACCCCTGCTATACTCTAACATGCAGTGCTGTTTACATTACCTCTCCCTCAATTTTTTCATGACCATCAGGAATCAGAAGAGGCTGTGCTCCTACTGCTGGTAAGCACAAAACTGTTTTGTCAGAGATGTAGCTATAGTTCAATGTATTCGCTAAACTGTCAGCCCAGGCCTGTTGGCTGGATTGATGTACTGTCTGCATGACTGCCAAATGTACAGCTATTTTCTGACTACACAGTTTAGACTCATACCTATGCCTTGTAGGTGTGACCACAGTGATTGATTTGAGAGTATTGTCAGGACAGTACAGATTGCCATACTGTGCAGAGTTTTGCTGAATGTCAGCAGTGTACATCATTTATGTTTTGCTCATGAGATTCTTGTTTAAAGAACTTTTATCTCCAAATAATTGCAGATTTGGGATCTAATATCCACATGTCCTACTCTGTGAGGTTGGGGGTTATACAAGTCTGTATTAGTGACAGCAATATATACAGCTTAACATGTATTGCAATGTAGTACTGCAGAGCATAGTAGTGCAGGTATTAATGTAATTCTTTTCTCTTTTTATCACAGGTGACAAGGGAGGTTGATCGTTGTCCCCTTCACAACCTGATATTAGTGTGTCTTTGGACTCTGATGATGATGGAGGCCAAAGTGAGCGCATCTGGGTGCTGCAGGGGCTGAATCTGACACAGAGGTTGACATCCCTCATCTGCCCTCATTATCACCATACACACCCAGTATGCCTATGCATACCAAGTCTCCTGTGGCCACAAACGTTGGACAGTTAGAGGGTGGGGACATTGAGCAGGGAAGTGAGGATACTGTGGCTGCAGTGATTGTCAACACTGACCATAGCCAAACAGTTGGTGAGGTTCCACATAGGCAGATGAATAGGGGTGCTTTCAGGAGGCCTGCTGACCACCAGTTGCAGATGTCTCATCACATGTCACTCGACATATGTTTAGGGCCGCCATGGAGGCACAGGCATGTTCAGAAAGGAACTCCCGATGAATGCTCTAGGTTATGGATGCAGCACATTCTGAAATCTGTGACTGCCTCCACTGTGTTGCTGATACTCTGGAATGGTTGACTGACACAGTGGAAAGACATTGGTCAGAGACAGATTGCACACTATCTGTCTTGGAATGCACTTTGTCTGTAATGGAACATCTTGTTGGAGTTGAGCATCAACGTGGCTGTGCAAAATCACACTCCCATAGTGGCAGTACATACAACGCTCCAGAGGGTAGTGTGCTGTCTACAACAAGACATGGCAGGCTATGTGCCCATGGAGGACACATTCCTAGAAGACAGCAGTCACCCTCAGGTAGTAGCACAGCATCTGACCTTGGGCTGGAGATGCTAGTGCAACTCCTGGCAGAGGCAGTTCTCATGTTCAGGGATAGAGACAATGAACTGTCAGCTCTACCATGCATGGCTCACAGCTGTCCAACAGACAGACACATAGTGCTAACACTGAGCTTGGCTGTGTTCATGCAGACACTCACACCACTGTCACATTCAGTTCTCCTACACACACACACACACAACATTTCCATTGTTTATTTTGCCTGCTTCCCTTCCTGACTCATACACACACTTACCAACCTATTGGGTCAGCCAAGGCTCCTGCTCCCCCACACAACACCCTGTGCAAGTAATGATACCTGTGCCACATCCCTATCATCTTTCTCATGGATGGAAGCTTGTTCCATCTAGGGTGTAGTCTCTGGGTTACATACCTATCTCTCCAGCATATCCTATTTATACCACAGTCAAGGTGTATGTCTGTAGAACAGGTAATTCTGGTGCTAGTTGTTTCATGGAGATGCAGGAGGTCCACAGTAGCAGGCATACACTGTCCCTTCAAAGCATGTAGGAGGCAGAATACATGGATAGGGCCTTGAAGTGGTCTGCATAGGACATGTTATGTACACCGTGTAGTGGTTTAGTTGGGAACCTCTATGGATGTTACAGTTATCAGATATGCCTGGTTAGTAACATACCAAAGGTGGCATTGCACTCAATGATAGGTCTGATAACTGCTGAATACAGTGGAACAGTGGCTTTCTTGGATTTACATGCCATGCCTTTGTTTATAGTTTGCACAACATTCTCCAGTATTACAGACACATGACAGTCAAAGGCTAGATCATTATCTATGTGTTCATAAGTCGCTGACTATGGGTCAACTGTTGGAGGTGTGCTGTCAATACGATAGTTACCAGGGGTAGATGACTTCCCAAAGGATAGTATTGTTTGTGGATTTCTTGGCATTTAGTGTTAGTCTATGGCTCTGACAACACCTGTATGTCTGTGTCAGCCCCTCCTGGATAACATTTGTGTCAGTGTGGGATTCAGTGACAGCTCCTAATTTGCAATCATCAGCAAATGTAGTCAGCCAGAAACCACTGACAGTGACCATGACTACAGAGAAGTAAATGCCTAAAAGGAGCAGTCTGGGGAATGATTTGTGAGGGAGTCCACTGTTGGCTGGTCTCATAGAGGTGAACTCCCCAGTGCTAACTTCCTGGATCCTGTCTGTTAGCCATTTGGCTATCCACTGGCTGACTTACTTGTTTGTACGTAACCTCTTGAGTTCGTCAACAATGCCTGATGGGGTTATAGTGTGAAATGCCTTGTCAGGCCATGGTAGGTAGAGTGGATAATTTTTCCCTCATCCATTGCTTTGGTTACCTTCTCAAACAGATCCAGCAAGTAGGGTAGGTATGATCTTCCCTTGATGAAACCAAACTGTCTGTAGTTGTACTGTATCTCTGTTGATCATTTCCAGGGTCATTTTTTATGGCCTTACATATCAGATTGCTGAGACTTCTGGGTCTGTAGTCTCCAGGGTCTGTAGATGGCCCACCTTTGTGTAGAGGAATGACTGTTGCTGTTCTCCATTAATGAAGCACAATGCCTGTTTGGTGGCTACAGTAAAATACTAATTCCAGAGGCCCTAAAAGGTCATGTTTCATGCTATAAAGAAGGTATGCAGGGATATTGGGTGGGCCTATTGATGCAGTGTACTTGGTCATAGGGAGAGCATTAAGGACCTGATCCCAAGTAACAGTAGAGGGAGTTATATTTGATGGTATATCCTGAGGAAAGGTTTAGGTGGGGGTTAGTGGTGGGGCCTGATTTATGTGCCAGGAGATTTGTTATTTCATCTGCCTCATTATAGGTGGTTCCAATTACAATGAGATATGCACACAATTGTGTCTTACCTTTGCAGTTGCTGACATAGCTAAAGTATGCTTTCTGGTTGTCCTTGGTCTGGGAGCCCAAACTTACATCAAATCTGGCTGTGGTAGCCTTCATTTGTCATCTGATTTATTTATTTACTTTGAAAGTGCTTTTATCCTGCTGTGTGCTGCACCCGTGTGTTTTGCCATGACTTTCTTCCTTTTGCTACACAGCCTATTGACTCTGTGATCCAATCAGGGTAGCCTGATTTTGAGTTAGGTCTGTACTTATCCCTGGTAGGTACGTCTGCCTCTATGCAGCTAGTAACATGCTCATACAGGGTTTCTGTAAACACATCTGCATAGGCCGCAGTGTTCTCAGTGTTTATGGGAGGACTTGAGATTTGGATAGTGTGTCACCTAATAGCTGGAGGTCGGCCTTGCAGTAGTTCCTGAATATTCCATGTGTAGATGGGGGTCCGTGTTTTATTTCTACTTCAAAGGAGACCATTTGTGTTTGGATCTTACCAGGGAAGACACTACAGTATGGGGTGTGCATGAATCTGCCATATTTCTGAGGCCCACACCCAGTATGGTTTCTCCCCTGGTTGGTGTACTGGCTATCTGGTCCAGGGAGTTACTGTTTACAAAATCCAGGAACCTCTGTGCCTATATGTACAGAGTTGTATAGGATTCCCACCTAATAGTGGGATACTGCAAGTCACCCATGCATATGATATTCTGTGGGATGGCTAGTGTTTCCAATAAGTTTAAATACATGATATGGGTTTGCTGGGCCATAGAGGGGGACCTACAGCTTGCATGGATGTAGTCTTGGATTTTGCCTATTGTGATTTGAACGAGGTGCAGCTCAAGCGTATTGCCTTGTTTGACCAGCTTTGAGGTATCTTTAGTTTTGATGTACATAGAGACACCTTCACCTTTAGTCCCTGCCTGTGAATTAGCTGATCTAACTGTGTATAAGGCATAATAACACTGTACTGTTATTGTGTTCTCCATGGCTTTAAGTCATGTATCACTGACTGCACAGATGTCTTCTGAGAGCTCAAATAATATCTGTAAATATAGTCTCTAGGGAGGTATGTCACAGGTCATGTACTCCCACACGTACTATGACTGGGTCATATGGTGGGATCATAGGAACTAAGTA
Organism: Protopterus annectens; assembly: GCF_019279795.1. Classification (NCBI taxonomy): domain Eukaryota; kingdom Metazoa; phylum Chordata; order Ceratodontiformes; family Protopteridae; genus Protopterus; species Protopterus annectens. Next base: position 1,489,887,853 of record NC_056743.1, on the reverse strand, counting down.
GGCTAATAGCCCTAGGGCCCTTACAAGCCTAGCCATGTTCTACCCTTATTTCCATGATCAGCAACAATTGCCCCTGTCCAAGAGGGATGCAGGTGGAGCCCCTAGGGTGAGTTTGCGGTTACACAACCAATCATCCAGACTGCATTTGAAGATGACCAATGTGGTGCTCTGTTTGACATGAAGTGGGAGTCAATTTCAAAGAGGCGGTAACCTCCAGGAGTCAAATCTGACCCTCCAGAATGTTATATTACTGATACATACAAGGTAAAGGTGTACAGAGCGAGTAACCCGTGTGCCATTTGATTTGTGGATATGCAGCATTTCCAATAAAGCCTGGTCACAGATTGCCTTATATGCAAGGTATAGACTGCCTCTGAGAAGTCTGCATGAAACAGGATAAAGTGACAGTGATTTCACATGATCCACATAGGACAGATGCTTAAAACCTTTAATTATCCTTGTGAGGAATGTGGTCTCTCCCATTGCTGCAAGTGCTTGCAAAGGTGCATACCAAAAAGGACACTGTATTCCATTATTGTCCTGATGATGGTAGAGTACAGAGAGGTTATAACTACTTTTTCTCTTATGGGTACAGTGGCCTTTCCTTATGAGATGAGCAATATAGAATGCCCTTTTTACCACTGTGCAGACGTGGTGGTCAAAGGTAAGGATACTGTCAGCCTGTGTGACCAGGTCTCTCAGCAGTGAGAGGATACATAGGATTTTTTATTGATATGTGAGTTAGCAGGAGCATCGCACTTCTGAGAGGGATGCTAATACAGTTTTGTTGCATTGAGGTTAAGGCCATGGGTTTGGCATCAATCATTTGTGTGTGTAAGAGTCTCTTGTAGGATGCTGTCATCATCTGGAGCTTCTGTGACTGCTCCCATTTTGCAGTCATCAGCAAACTTTGTCAGCCACAGACCTTTAATTTTAGCTTGTACTGTGGAGAACTACATTCAAAGCAGTAGAGGTGCCAGGACAGCTCCCTGTGGAATACCACTGGTTACAGGTTTGCTGCTGGAGCTGAATTCCACCATTTTCACTCTATAGGTTCTATCAGTGAGCCAGTTAGTGACCCATATACCAATACAAGGGTTGATACCAAGCTGGGTGACTTTGTCAATGATGCCTGAGTGGGGAATAGTGTCAAACACCTTGGCTACATCTAGGTAGGCTGTATGCACAGATTTCCCCTCATTCAGGGCTTTGCTGACTCTCTCGAAGAAGTCCATAATGTTTCACAGGCATTATTTCTCTTTGACAAATCAAAGCTGACTAGGGGCGGCTGTTTGGAGCTTACCTGTATCTTTGTTGATAAGGTTCATGATGATTTATTCCATGGCCTTGTAGATAAGGCTAGTCAGGCTAATAGCTCTATATTTCCCAGGGTCTGTGGAAGCACCACTTTGTGCAAGGGAATAACGGTGGCCGTTTTCCATTCATCTGTGACAAAGCCAATGCTTAGACCACGTTTGAAAGGAGTACCCGATGGTGTTGCTAATTCCTGTTGGAGGCCATGTAGGATGTAATCAGGTCTCATAGATACTGTGTGTTTCACCTTACCATTGGTGTTCATGACTTGCTCTTTATTGATACAAGGTAGGGGACAGGTGGTATGTATGTCATGGGGTACATGTGGCGGGGACAGGGGAGGTGAGGTATTCACAGAACCTGTCAGCTGACAAGTGAGCTATGTCCACAGGCTCAGTATATGTGCTATAATTAATCACCAATTCACCACAGATCTGGCCCTGTCCTTTTAGGTGACAGGTTTAATTAAATAACACCTTTTGGTTGTCCTTTGTGGAGGAAGCTAATTTGAATTCATAGTTTGCTTGTGCGGACTTCACAAGAAACCTTATTGGCTTGTTTAAGCTGAGTAGACGGTGTTTCCAGTTTAGGGCTCACTCACTCTTAGCCTTAGACAGCTATTTTTCCTCTCATTGTAAAGACTGTTAATGGCAGTTGTCCATCAGGCAGGTTTGTTCTTCCTTGAGGAGCTTGTTTTAGTCCTATCAGGTATGGCTGGGTCAATGCATTTAAACAGGTGTTTGTATGACACATTGGTGTAGACCTGGCCATAGTTGCCAATTCCATCTGGGAGGGGTGCAGTACAGCTATTTATTATCATCCTGTAAGAGGTAGTTATGTTATTTGGAGAAGTGTTTTACTTTATTTGATGGTTGGGGGGCATGTGATACTTAGTTCACATGTGACTGACTTGTGGTCCGATCTCACTAGGGAAGACCTCATAGTGGGGGTACTAGAGAGGCACCCCATATTGGTAAGCACCAGATCCAGGATGTTGGCACCCCTTGTGGGGATGTCAACCAGCAGGTCCAGTGCATTGGAGTGAACAAAGTTGAGGAACCTTTGGGCAAGTGAGTTACACCACAAGTAATTTACCTGGTCAATGGATGGGTATTTAAATTCACCTAAAGCCAGGGTGTTTGGATGTATGTTGATAGACTCAAGTAGATCCAAATAGGCAGAGTGGTTGTACTAATTAACAAAGATGGTCTTGTAGCTGGCAATGACATGAATAGGTGTCCTACCAACAGTTAGTTGCACCTGACGTATCCGAAGGAAATCCTACTGTGTAACCATTCTGGATGTGTATTCGTCTGTAATGACTATGGAAAAACCTCCTCCTTAAATTTTCATGCCTTTAGTTTGTGGTCTGAATGTGTGGAAGGAGGTGTAGGCCAATATGGATGGGGTGCTCCCCACAGCCATGAAACAGGTCACTGTGACTGCACAAATGTGTAAGTGTTCCAAGGTGAGGACTGCTTCCAGTGGGTGCAGTATCATTTTAAGACACCTAGCATTTAGCAGCATAAGCCTGAGGTTGTTGTAATACAGAGTTTTCACGTCTGGGATTTTATCCTTGAGACATTACCTAAAATGGTCACTATGGGGGTGGCAAGAACCTTGACCAGTAGCCGAAATCCCAGGGGTGACAGATCAAGACCATGTCTAGCAAAGCATAGGGGTCTGCTGATCATGTCATCCCAGGCTGACAGACACTGTATCACCTTAGAATGACACCAGAAACTGAAGTAATTGTAATTATTGAGGTCAGTTATTTTCTGTTTGTATTGAGGCATCATCCTAGGTGAAGGTAAAATGCAACTTAAAGCTAGGGGCATACCTGCCTGAGACACATAGTCCAAAAAGTCAGTCATATATCTCTACATATGGTCCAGAGAGGTACATCTGATGTCATTCACACCAACATGGACTATGATAGAGTCACAACGGTACCTGTTGTGGGATACATGAATGAATGTGTGATATGGTGGATCATGACACCTGACAGACAGCTGACTGTGACTTCCTCCTTATTTTGCTTGATGAGAGGGACATCTGTGTGTCTCATAATGGAATTCTGTATGACTAATATGTTTGTTTTACTGTTTTGCCTTAAGGTCTTCACAGTTGAGAGACTGAGGTGATAATTATCATATGTGTTGCATTCTGCAATGGACATATTATGTGTACCATGCTTATGTTTGGAAGGTCTCTGGTGTTTATGTTTCTAGTGAGGACCTCTGCATATGTAGGTATGTGTGATGTGGGTTTGGGTAAAGTGGGAGGTTAGGTGTGCATGGTGACAACCTGCTTATTGTCATATGTACTGACTGGTGTGTGAGAGAGCATGTATTCCAGGCTGTTAATATATTTATATCTCTGACATGTTGAGTTTGTGTTACTTTTGGTCCAATGACATGAGCACATACATAAGTGGATGCAGTGGATCTCAGCCCCTGATAAGCAAGTGGCCATGCATTTTTCCTTATTCAGCTTGGTGAGAGGGACATCAGTGACTAGAATGTAGGATTGTGTGTCGGCTTGCCTTATGGGCTTACAGGTTGGTCCTCCATGAGATTTAGCTCTATGTGTTGATTGTGCTGTTTTTACAGAGTGCATATGGAGCTGCTGAGGGTATTTGTTATCTGGACTTTCACTATGAGGTCTATCTGATTTATGAAGGTTACATGTCAGTGCTTCAGCTCATGTCTGCTTTGAAGTTTGTGTGATGGGTGCAGCATGTGTACCACTGACTACCTTATTGACATTGGAAGTACTTTTATGTGAGAGCTTTGCCTCCAGTGACATTGTGTAAATACATCTCTCACATACCATATCAGTTTGTTTGAGAATTATCAGGTTGTCAGTAAACTTGAGGCAATTTCTGCATTGCCTCAGGATGCCCATATCCACCAAGGTGGTAAAGGTCAGAGTGGGAAACCTCATATCCATGCCAACAGATCCTTTTTTCTTGATTAAGCAGTTGTATTGAGAATATCACTCAGTGTCATGAGTATCTATTCCGCAACTATGGGGACAGTGCTTGTCACTGCATGCTGGTTGTCCTCAGATGCAACTTGGTATTGGAGTTAATTCCATCATGGTTTCCAAGAAAAATGTCACCCAAGGTGTCTGAGTCTGTACAGTGCACTGACAAACACTGGAGAGGAAACTAATACTTACATCCTGTAAAGTTAAGGATGAAGTATTTTAGCAGTTGTTCTGAAGTTAGACACTAATCAAGCAGTGCTTACTGAAAACAAACAATTACCTTGTGAAGAATGCTGAAAAGAGTGGTATGACGACCCTCCACCTCTGGTCCAGTAATCAAGGAGCCTCAGTCCTCACCTCTGGTACCAGTAGGGGACATTCACTGAGAGGATAACAGATACCCACACAGTACCTCCTGATGCAACTCTCTGCATCAAGCACAGTCAAGCACAATTTCCCTTAATAGCACATGGGGAACACAGTCAGTCTGGTGTTGGTTTCCCTCTCTTTTTCCAGATCCCCAGAAGACTCCCCACTGGCACACCTATAGAGTTGAGATCTCAGCTGAGTGTCCAAGCCAAGACCTCCAGCACACTCTCTGTCCAACCAGTGCTTCATGTCCCTGCACATGTAGCTGACACACACACTCTTTCAGATTTGATTTACACACACACACACACACACACACACACACACACACACACACACACACACACACACACACACACACACACACACACACCTGGGAAAGGCTGGCACAGGTTTCTATCTATGCCCCCTTCTGCCCAGACAATAATGTAGTTATGATTTCCACCAGGCATTCCTGCCAACTATCTTAAGGCCCTTACAAGGGTACCCAATTTACTGGGTGAAATTAATATTAATACAAATGGCAGTTTGACCAAGGGCAAGGCCATTAGGAATGGCCCACACAGTGTCACTAAATAAATATGTAAATACTCTCAAAACTTAATTATCTCTACAAAGATTAGCCACAATGAAAGGTTTAAATATATTTAATAATAAATGAACAAGAAAATATTAAGTATATATTCACGGTGACATCAGAGTTCAAATCACAGGAAATATTTAAAAATAACATTGAAGGACAGGCTCAGACAAATAAAGAAAAACAATATCTAAACTAAAAGTGAAATGGTGGAACACAATCTGGTTGTAGAAGTTAACTGAGATAAAAATAAACCAAACTGTCTCTGAATGAATTGAAACCTGTGAGATAGCATCTTTATGGCCTAGCTTATAAAGTGATTTAATTTCAAATATATTTTAAAGTTTGCTGGACTGAGGTTAACCTCCTGATTTCCAGTTTCCTCTATTAAAACATATACATTTACACAGTTACAACAGTGCATGTACATTTCTGTTCTCTTCAGTAGGGCACACTGTGGATACATTTCAAACACAAGCACTTTACAAATACCTTTTTAACACAAACATCTGTTCAAATCAGTTTGATACATTTGTAACACCAGCATCTTGCATGAAATACAGTTCTAATACATTTGTAACACAAGCATCTTGTGTAAAAGTTTGATATTCACAAATGACATATAATTTTTTACAAAAGTCCAACTAGCTGTTCTGGCAGTACCTCCTTTCATTACAAGGGGGGTCACCTGAATTGCTGCTTCCTGGGTACTACTACTGCTGGTCTCACCATGGCCTCACTCTGCTGGGATACAAAGCTCCTATTTTTCTCTCACCAGAAGCAAAACATTAGCATCAAGCTCAAGATCAGAAGCAGGCCACAGCCTGTTTGTTGATGCACACACTTGTCCCAGATGATACAAGGCTCTGTAGGCTTGCTGTAGTCTTTTGATTAGCAGCCAGACCAGTCATTTGACTTTTGCATGTATTATGCCTTGGGTTGTGAGGCTTATAGGATATGACTATGGTACTGACCTGACAGTGATGAGGAGCACAGCTGCTGCATCACAATATAAGGTTAAGTCTCAGGTGACATAGATGTCCAAGTTTGCTCTATCAAGCTTTACAGTGCAGTGATTCATGTTAGGTAACAGTTTCACAGCAATTCATGCAGCCTGCCCTTCAAAAGCATAATGGTGGTGATCTGCGTGACATGGATGTGAGGCCTACTAAAGAGGAGTGGCCACCTTTGGGCAATGTTTCTGTCCCTGCCACATGTCCTAGGTATGTAATACTGTATATTTATGTTCCTGGAAGACAAAACTGTGTTCCCACATTATTTCACTCGACATTCATTTGCTGTCTTGTTGTTTGACAGGCATTGTAGACTTGCAAGACCAAAGTACTGACTGCAAAGTTGAACAAGATTTCTGTGCATACATGGACATCCACACCTTCACAGTAAAGAGTGCCTACAGAGAGAGTGTTTGAGGCTGTGAACACCAAGGGTGTAGCAGCATGATCCTTAATTTGCTGGAGTTGTACATTGTCACATTTGTAAGTACATGCAATTGTGACCCTGCCTAATAACAGGATTATGCTTCATGCAAGTGCCACATGCCTGGCAAAGAAGCATACTTAATCTACCATGTTATCCCATACTGTCAGGTTCTGTTTTACCTTAGAATGACAACATAAAGATAATAACATGTTACATTTAAGCATCTGCCAGGTCACTTCTTAACCATGGCCTGTTGTGGCGTATACACAAGCAATAATCTATTGCTAATGGTATTATCACTGACTGTTTAAGATATGGACAGCGTCCCCAACCCTCTACTCCTACTCCACACAAACACAATGTGTGAGAGATGCAACTATATTAAACACCTTAAATCCATGGTGTCTCACACACCAGTCAGTACATATTACAATGAGTGGGTTACCAACATGCACACCTCACCTACTACTCCACCCAAACCCACATCACACATACCTACATATGTGGAGGTCCTTACCAGAAACATACCTAAGCACCAGACACCTCATAAACCAAAATACAAGCTTGCTACACATTAATACTACCTCTATAGAACACAGTACACATAACAGCTCATTAATCACTGCTTCACCGCTCAAACCCTTAAGGCAAAACAGAAAATCAAACATATTAGTCATAGGTGATTACATCATGAGACACACTGATGTCCTTCTCACCAGGCTAGATAAGGGAAATATCATGGTCAGCTGTCTGTGAGGTGCCAGGATACACCATATCACACATGCACTCAAGTCTATTAACAACAGGTACTATTATGACTATGTTATAGTTCCTGTTGGTATGCATAACTTGAGATGGACCTTTCTGGATTGTATGATAAGAGACATGACTGAGCTCTCAGACTATGTGTCTCAGGCAGATATGTCCTTGGCCTTCAGATGCATTTTACCTTCACCTAAGATGATGCCTCAATAGAAACAGAAAATGATTGACTTCCATAATTGGCTTAGAGTCTGGTGTCATTCTAAGGGGATCCACTATCTGTCAGCCTGGGATTACATTCTCAATAGACCTCGATGCATTCCAGAGATGGTCTGTCACCCGTGTAATTTTAGCTACTGGCCAAGGCTTTTGCCAATCCCATAGTGCCCTTTTTAGGCGGTGTCTCAAGGACAAAATTTCCAATGTAAAAACCCCATCTGCAAACAACCTCAATTATGCTGCTAAACCCTAGGAGTATCTACACAAAACTGCCCTCACAGAAAGCTGTCCTCAGTTTGGAAAACACAGACATTTGTGCAGTCACAGAGACCTGGTTTAAGGCTGTGAAGAGCATCATAGCCATACCAGGCTGCACCTCCTTCCACACATTCAGACCTCAAACTGAAGCCATGCCCACTAATGGAGGTGGTGTATAAATATTCATTAAGGATACATAAGCATCCAGACTAGTTAAACAGTAGCATTTGCTATCTGCCGAGGGGCATTATAAGCCTAGCCCTATAGTTTTGCTTCACGCCCACCCCTTTTGGAGCTATCCCTCCAGCACGTATTAATAATAATGTAGTCGAGGTTTCTTTAAGTTCCGCCTTGTGTTGAGGATCATTTGAGGTTGTGATGGTATTATGTGAGACTGGGTCTATAGTGTGTGGTTACCTTCTCTCCCTCCCTGTAGTCCTGATATTGAGAGAGAGCCAGAGAGCTCAGCCTCCGTTGCATCTCATGGAGGCACTTCAGGTGCTATTGACTGTTTGTAGGGCAACTATTTAAGTTATTGCCAGCTATAGGAGCCCTTCCATGAATCAGGACATCCACATTGCTTATTTGGATCTACTTGAGTCTATCAGGATACATCTGAACACCATAGTTTTGGGTGAGTTTAATTATCCACTGATTGGGTAGATTACTCATGCTCAAACTCACCTGTGCAAAGGTTACTCTCAACTCTAGCAACTCCTCCTTTCTCTATAAATCTAATACCACTCAGTGTATATAGTGTTCACCACTGGATTATACATACATGTACCCTACATTATATATACCTATGTAGTAATTTGTCTGTCTCAGAACATTTTCGGTAACTGTAGTTTTGTTTCTTTAGCATCTTGTAATTGAGATTTGTCTGGATTTTACATTGTTTATTGTTAGATGTTAACTGTGTAGCTTTTCTCCCCAGGCCTCTGTTGAAAAAGGACCTGTGTCCAATTGGGCTTTCCCAGTAAACAAATGTAAAATAAAATAAATAAGTAAATAAATTTGTTAATTCCAATGCCCTGGCCTAGCTGGTGGGTCTATATTAGATGAACCAAAGTTCATCTTAGCGAATGCTCACATGAGTGAAAATCCAGGAACTCGAAACTGCAATTGTGGGGGGCCCACACCTCCCGCTAGATATATATTCCAACTCCGAGATCACACTACAGTGAGGAAAGGGCAAATATTCCCATTTTCACTGTACTGTAATCTCACAATTGCAGTTTCGAGTTCCGCAATTTTTGCTCATGTGAGCGTTCGCTAAGATGAACTTTTGTTCATCTAATATAGACCCTAGCTGGTTGACACCCCCACAAGGGGAGCCAACATACTGGATCGGGAGCTTACCAATATGGGAGAACCAATATAGTATCCCCAATGTGAGGTCCTCCCTGGTGAGATCGGTCTCACTCAAAGTAAGTATCACACCTGACACCTCCCCCTGCAGCAAATAAACAAAATACTTAACCAAAGCAAATTATAACCTCCTATGGGAAGGTATACATAGCTTCATTGCACTTCCGCCCTCAGATGGAACTAGCAACTATGCAGAGCTCTACACCAAAGCTTTATACAAACACCTGTATAACTGCATTGACTCTGCTGTACCTGATAGGAGCAAAACAAGTTCCTCAAGGAAGAGCAAACCTGCCTGGTCAACAACTGCCATTAACAGGCTTTACAATAGGAGGAAGACATTGCTGTCTAAGAGTAGGAGGGAGGGAGACTGCTAAACTGGAACCACTCCCTGCTCAACTTAAACAAGCAAATAAGTGTTGCTGTGAAGTCCTCCAAACAAAGTATGGGTCCAAATTAGCCTCCTCCACATGTGTAACCTAAAAGGAAAGGCTAAGATTTGTGCCAAACTCGTAGTTAATGATACCATATATACTGAGCCTGTAGACATAGCTAACCTGTTAACCACCAGGTTCTGTGAGCACTTCAGTCCCCTGTACCTACCACAAGTACCCCATGACATCCCTATCACCTGTTCCATACCTTGCATCTCTAAAGACCAGGTCATAAATGGCCTCTCTAAGGACAAAAACACAGCAGCTATGGGACCTGATAACATCCCAGTCTGCATCCTACATGGGCTCCAACATGCATTAGTAACACTATTGGGAATGCTTTGCAATCATAGCGTAACCACCAGCTTCAGGACCTATTAGCTTGACTAGCTATATCTGCAAGGCTATGGGGCAAATCATCATGGACCATAACAACAAAGATATAGGCAATCTCCAAATAGTTGACCCTACACAGTTTGAATTTGTCAAAGGAATATCACGCCTGTTAAACCTGATGGACTTATTTGAGACAGTCACCAATGATGAGGGGGAAATCTGTGCATACAGCCTACTTGGACTTAGTCAAGGAGTTTGACACTATCCCTCACCCAACTAGGCATCAACCCTTATACCATTAGAGGGGTTAGGCTCACTGATAGAACTCATAAAGTCAAAATATGGGAATCCACCTCCAATAGCAGAGCTGTAACCAGTGGTGTTCCACAGGGTTAAGTCCTGGGTCCACTACTGTTTAGAATTCATTTCTCTCAAGTGAAAACACAAAGTAAATGTCTGTGACTGGCGAGGTTTGCTGATAGCTGCAAACTGGGAGCAGTCCGAGAATCTCCACATTATGCCAACATTGTACAAGAGGGTCTTATATGAACAAATGATTGTTGTCAATGTCATTGGCTTAAACTCAGTACAAATATATGTATTATCATTCCTTTCAGTAACAGCAATGTTCCTTCTAAGTACCACATCAATAACAACACCTTAAGTACATAATCAGGGGTGAGACACCCAGGCACACAGGTTGACAGCTACCTTACCTTAGATCACCATGTCTCCACAGTGGTAAGAAGGACATTCTATCTTGCTTATGTCATAAATGAGGGCATTGTCTCCAGAAAAAGAAGAAGTTATAACCTCCATGTACTCTTTGCTCATCAGGCCGATATTTTAGTGCAATGGCCCTTTTGGTATGTACCTTTCTAGGCATCTACAGCAATTGGAGAGAACACAAAGGTTCCTCAGAAGGGAAATTCAAGTCTTCAGCATCTGTCCTATGGGGATCATCTGAATCACTAACACTTTAGTGTGTGTCATACAGACTACTCAGAGGTGATTTCTGCCTTGCATATGAGGCAATCTCTGGCCCTGCTTTATTGGAAATGTTGCATGTCCGTTAGTCAAAGGGTACACAGGTTACTGACTGTAATGACCCTAACTTGGTATGTCACATTAATAAAACCTGCTGGAGAGAGATCTGTCTACCAGAGTTTAACACACCTTTGGAACAGGCTCCTACTTCATGTCAAACAGAGTACCTCATTGGCCCTCTTTGGATGCAATCTTTACCCATAATTTCACCACGGGGGTTCGACCTGTGTCCCTCTTAGACAGGGGCAATAGGTGCTGCTCATGTAAATAAGGTTACAAACTTGGCTAGGATTCTAAGGGCCCTGGGCCAGTAGGCTAGTCAATTTGAATGATCCTATGATCCCATAGGCTGATGTAAAATGTTCTGATTAACATCCATATACACCAACATGGTTGCAGTGAGAATAGTACCACTACCTATATATGTTTACAGAACACTGCACAACACACACACACACACACACACACACACACACACACACACACACACACACACACACACACACACACACACACACACACACACACACACACATACACACACACACACAAACACAAACAAACCAAGTTGATTGGAGTGAGATTAGAATACCTACCTTTACAGTCTTATGGACTACAGATCACAGTGCTTAATGCATACACTACAGCTTATGTCTTACATTAACATGGCCTTAGATACTCTTATGGTAGATGACATCAGCAGGCCTTGTGGAGGAGAAGAGTTTGGAGGCCTGCATCACCTGCTAGGCCCAAACAGTGCAAAACCCTGTCTTTTTGTAAGTCAGTATGGGATTCGTATTTATTTTTTGGAAGATGCACATACACACACAAACACACAAAGTGGGCTTGAGTGAGATTAGAACCCCTACCTATGTAGTCTTACACACTATAGATCACAGTACTTAATGCATGCATGACAGCTGATGTCTGACATTAACATTGCTTTAAGTACTATTATGGTAGATGACATCAGCAGGCCTTGTGGAGGACAAGAGTGTGGGGGCCTGTATCAACTGCAAGGGCAGAACTATTGCAGTTTGTAAGTCAGTGTGGGATTCACACTTGTTTTGTAGGGAGATGCACATACACACATGAACACATTAAGTGGGCTGGAGTGTGATTACAACCCCTACCTACCTCATCTTAGACAGGACAGATCACAGTACATGCCACATGTGCTAGGTCATAAATCAGACATTGATAAGGCTTTATGTTCTCTTATGGTAAGTGACATCAGCAAGCCTTGTGGAGGACAAGATTTTTCGGGCCTGCATCAACTGCAAGGGCCGAAAATGCGGAACCATAGCAGTTTACAGGTCAGTGTCAGATTCACACTTATTTTGAAGGGTGATGCACATACACACATGCACACACCAAGTGGGCTGGAGTGAGAATAGAACCCCTACACCTCTAGTCTTACACACAAGAGACCACACTATGCAATGCACATGCCATGGCTTAAGTATGACATTAACATGGCTTTAGGTACTCTTGTGGTAGATGACATCAGCAGGCCTTGTGGAGGACAAGATTTTGGGGCCTGTATCAATTGCAAGGGCTGAAAAGTGCAGAACCATTGCAATTTGGAAGTCAGTGTCAGATTCTCACTTGTTTTGTAGAGAGATGCACATACACACATGCACACACCAAGTGGGCTGGAGTGAGAGTAGAACCCTTATCTATCTAGTCTTACACACTAGAGATCACACTACTTAATGCACACACCATGGCTTAAGTCTGACATAACATGGCTTTAGATACTCTTATGGTAAATGACATCAGCAGGCCTTGTGGAGGAAGAGAGTTTGGGGGCTTGCATCAACTGCAAAATCCAAAAACTGCAGAACCATTGCAGTTTATAAGTCAGAGTGTGATTCACACTTTCTCTTTGGCAAGATATACATACAAGTGGGCTGAAGTGAGATTAGAACCCCTACCTATCTAGTCTTATACACTGCAGATCACAGTACTTACCGCCACCACAGCTCAAGTCTGCTTTGTAAATGACTGCAGGTGAAATAATCCCAGAGAACATAAACAAGCCTTGTGCTGAACAGCTTGGGTGGCCTGCAGAGTCAAATTGGTTCCTACTGTCATCTGCAACTAGTAACCAAACAGTCAGAAAATTGTTTTGTAGCCTACCTATATGACTACACAGCTTTTTCAGTTGTTAACGTATGTGTGGTGAAATCCATCAGACACAGGGGGCTGTAGTGAATGTGTGTGTTGTTGCTGCCATTGATACAAAGATATGACTTCACAATATATGTATGCATTCATATACTATGCCATACATTTTCAAGGTTTCCACATTCTGTGTCAGGGAGACGAGGTATGACTCACCATTGTCGAGATGTTTTCAGCAAGTACACAGGTTTGACTCAGAGTTATGTGTGTGTTTCACATTAAATTGTAGTTTGTTGTCAAATGTGGTATAATTAACACATGACTTGAGAGAAGACTGCCAGAACTCTGAACTTCAGATATCCCAATAGCCATCCAGTTCCACATCTTTGTAAGTGCATTACCTAATGTTGAGCCATTCCTTTTGGCCCTTTCTCCAACGTTATAAGTGTTGTAGTGCAGCTTTACTCTCCATGATCTAGTTATGTACGGCAATACACATACACACACACACACACACACACACACACACACACACACACACACACACACACACACATGCACACACACACACACACACACACAAACACACACACACACACACACACACACACACACACACACACACACACACACACACACACACACACACACACACATGCACACATATATACATATGCATATGGGTATACTTTCCTAGAACAAAAATTCACTTTTTCAAAATGGAAAAGTACATCACCATTTAAGCGAAAGTGCACTTTAATGAAAGTGCAGTTTCGCTTAAGCTCACTAGACCGAACCTACCGCACCACAATGGAGGACATTGAAAAACAGGCTATGTCCTCCACTGTGGTGCGATAGTCACGGACCTTAGGGTTAGGGCGTGGGTCAAGATAAGAGGATAGTCCTACTAACTATCCCCTTACCCTAACCTGTGCCCTAATCCTAAGGTCCGTGACTATTGCACCACAGTGGAGGATATAGCCTGATTTGGAATGTCTTCCAATGTGGTGCAATAGTCACGGTCCTTAGGGTTAGCCCTACTAACTATCCCCTTACCCTAACCCATGCCCTAACCCTTAGGTCTGTGACTGCTAGCCCGTTTGGTCTAGCGGGTTCGCGAGAGTGCACTTTCGCATTAGTGTGGGTGTACTTTTGAAGTTCAAAGTAGTGAACTTTAGTTTTTCAAAAGTACATCTATATATATATATATATATATATATATATATATATATATATATATATACATCAATTGTGTGAGGAGCAACAGATTTGTGCTCTGCTTAACTAAGTGTAAGGATATGTGCAGTGTCATTTATTTGGCTTGTTTGCACATTGCTAAGCAGTGTGCAAATGGGAGGTGCACTGCTTACATCAGAGACTTACTGTTCCACAAACTGACTCCGGCCCAGACCTAGCTGTACTCCAGGCCAGGATTATGATATGATTAGAAAAACTCCAAGCTGGATCTACCTATATACTCAGATCCATAAATGAATCTACAGTTTCAATCACTGTGTGCTGTATTTAATATTCACCTTTCTGTTTGTCTTCCAAATCTCATATGCTTAATTTTTTATGTATTTATCAGCATATTATGCTCCTGTGCCCAAATGGTTAATTTAGTCAAGTTGTTTTGCAAACATGCCCCATCTGTAACACATGTAATCAGTATACCCAATTTCAAGTAATTTGCATACATACCATAGAACAACTCAGATGAAAAAGATAGGTAAAGACAAATCTAAACAAGTTTGGGCATAGGACAGAGCCTTGTGGGACACCCTGACTGTAACCAATAATTTCACTTGTCCAATTTCTCTATGATACTTGCCATGTCCTATATGTAAGCCATGCAGCTATCTATCCTATCAAGAGTGCATCAGTGCCTAGTTGTTCTAATTTATTGATTAGCATTTTGTGTATAGCCCTGTCAAATCTGTATAAATTACATCACAGCACAATTTTTCATTCATAGCTGTTATTATATTGTTATAGTACATCATGTTACAAGTGGTACTAGATCTATTCTTAACATATGCATGCTGATATATGGTTTCAAGTCCCACAACTCTGATAATAACTTGTCTAATATTACCTAAGACTTTTTAAATAGGTCTTGGATATGCAATGCAGATGCAAATGTGTAATTAATATGTGAAATAGGTTAATACTAGTATAGCACACACAGAGTCAGTCTGTAAAAAATACTTATTACTACTTCACATGCAAAACATGTTTATATTTTGGAATTAAAACCCAGAACGCCATCCCACAAGCTACCTGCCTGAGTTGTTTATGCCACAGAAGCTGCTTGACAGAAAGGGGATCATTCATCACACCATCACCTACATGAATATGTACTTTGCTATTCACAGTTAACTAAGAATTAAAATGTAAGTCCGAATTGTGCATTACTGTCTGAATGCTATGTGGCATACTAACTGTGTGAAATGCTCATACAGAATAGATGATTTAGTGTTATGGCTGTTACAAGGGGGCACTGCTGTTTTGAATGGTGGGGGAACAAAAGCCCATGTTCTGCTAGGACACACACTAGTCTATCATTTAACCTCACTTTCCAACATGTCCCTTGAATGATGTACCAGTAATCTATTGCAGAAGGACTGCATGAATATTCCATGCATGAGGCTTACCAAATACAAATGGTGACATGCTAGTGGAATGGGTGTCTTTAGTGCCATGTGGAAGTAATTTATGTCCAAACAGCCCAGTATAGTTGCCTGCATAATGTACCCAGTCCATAGCTACAATGACATACCATAACAATCCACTATACTACTGTGTAGGTTATGGACTTACCTTGCAAGTGCAACAGTTGACACAACTGTAGTTCAGGGCCAGCTGACTGTGTCTGATGCAAGCAGTACAAAGCCACTGCATGGATAGGTACTGGATGTGTGATTTGGTTGGCATCAATTTTAATATCTGTATGTGAGTAGGAGTAAGGTGTTAGTCCCTAGGTCCCTAGGTTGTCAATGAATGTGCTATTCATTGTCTCTTAGCCAAAGCTAGGGAATGCAGAACACACCTACATCTGCCTACAGGGTCATCAGCAGGGGGTTCCTCCTCCGAGTCCTCCTGTGACTGTGGTGACCTAGGCACTGGTGGGTGACTGTGTATCCCTTCCCTTTGCTGATCCTGCTGCAGCTGTTTCCGCAGGATCAGATTGCGTAGCATAGCACATACTGTAAATATTTGTGTATATGTGGTTGGAGTATACTGCAAGGCTCAACCAGATATAGTGAGGCTCCAGATGCATGACTTCAGAAGCCCAAACACACAATCTATGATGTTCCTAGTGTGTGCATGTGCCTTATTGTAGCATTCTTCCATGACTGTGTGTGTTATCATCCATGGTTCCAGGGAGTAGCCAACATCCCCCAGAAAATGGCCCTATGGGATGTCTCCCCTAGGAAACATCCAGTACAGCTGTGATGTGTGCAGATTTGGGAGTCATGATAACTGCCAGGGTTGCCAGCACACACATTCATGATTATCCCTTTAGCAGTTGATGGAGTGGTATCCCTTGTGGTCAACATAGATTCTACTCTGCTCACCCACCAGGTGGTGCCTTGATGTTTACATGGGTGCAGTCTATGGCACCCACTACTTCAGGGTGGTGTGCTACATGGTAGAAATTTTGCATATTGCTGGTTCTCACCTCAGGGTCAAGGGGAAAAGATATGTGCTCACTGACATGTAGGAGCATAGCATCCAGAAATTGGTGGAGTATTCTGGATGCATATGCCTGTGACACCCCCATTATGCAACCAGTCGGTCTTTGAAAAGTACTTGTAGCTAGTACCCTAAGAGCTACACATACCTTAGTTTCCACTGGGATGGGTTTCCCTCTGTTAGCTCTGGCTCTGAGTTGAGGGCAGCATAGCTCACTGAACTCTTGCAATATGTCCTTGCCCACCCTGTAGTGCTCTACATTCTTGGCTCATGTACCTCCTGGAAGGTTACCCTGGGCCTGAACACCATTCTCCTTCTCATCCTAGATCTATTGCCAGCAGCACCAGCAGCACTGACTTCAACATCTAGCACTTACAGATGTAGAATAGCTGCAGCAGCCCCTAGCATTATCTCAGTTAATATTTCCAAGTGTCTACTCTAATGGTTCAGAGTATTGAGGGAAAATCAGAATGTAGGGTGTATGCTTACTTTATACAATTCTACTGTAGTTCCACCATGTGGGATTGGCTAATTATGATGCAGTTCAGCTGCCTAGAATGTAACTGACATGATTTAAAGGCCCTACTTTATTGGACAGCATGGCTCTATGCACCACGTTGTGCAGCATAGCTTATACAAAAGTATACATTATTCATTGAATATATCTGGTTTTAATTGACAGATGCCTACATCATCACTGTGATTTGAGTTGTCTGTTTGCATGAACACACTAATCTATGTGGTGTGCCACACAAAAACACATGATGAACACTAAAAAATCCTAAAAGTAACAGTACACAGCTCCCCAATGCTGATGTCATCCACATCCAGTAGAATATCAACATGGTGTAGGAGCCTACATGAAGTGGATATACAGACACGGTTGCTCTTTTTAGTGACTCAACAAATGCACCTCATTTGCATACATATTCATGCTGACAGCCTGGAAACTACATGGTTCATAGCTGTGTAAACTGGGTAACAGCACACATGCACTGTTGTATGGACCCAATGGAAGTTCTTACAGTACATTTGTGTAAACTACATTATAAATGTTATTTTAGAATTTTTTTATTTTCTGTTAAGCATGTTTGCACAATGTGGTGCAAAGCACAAACATGCAGAAATTATTAAAAAAATATTATTAATTTTACATATTGCCTTCTTTTTTCAGATATCCACAATCTATGTTTTGGGCATTTATGTATGTGATCTAATATTTTCAGGGGAGTTATGTCCATATTTGCAGACTTTTACATCCCCTTCTGTCTGTGTAAACTCATGTATGTGGAAAATTTCAGCATACAGTACGAACACAGACATGGACTCTACATGGATGCCTTTTGGCTTGTTGAATTGCTTCACCTGGCTAATTTGCATAAGATTCACCTGCTTATGTGGAAATTTGCATTGCATGGAGTTTTCCCTATTTGCGTGTGCTTACGCACCACTAAGTGACGGTTACTGAATCTAAACATGTTCGTGCTTCACGATGCATACACAACAAAAAATTGTGTAGGTTTTACCGAATTCCCCCTCAAGTCATTCCTCTCAACTTTTTTTGTTTAAGAACTCTGGGCAAAATTAACAATGATGGGGGGGGCAAAGGCTCAAATTCAGGGTCAATTTTTAAATATTACTCCATATCATATAAAGAATTAATAGAACAACATGTTTTGCATATTCATGCACGTTCCGGGGAGTAAGGACTATGAAACTATAATGTTTGCCATTATTGACTGACTGTAATCCTGTAATCCTCAGTAATTTATCAGAAAAGCTATAATTTTTCAAACCCCTTTAGAAATCAGAAGCTCTTCTCTGAAAGGATACAGGATAGATCTTGCATTAAAATCACTTTATATGATGATGATATTATTGTGACCATCCCTTAACCAACAAAACATTTACATTTACAAGATTTAATAAGAAGGTTAAAACAGATTGGGGAAAAAGTAGGATGCAAGTCTAACCTTGACAAGACTAAAACAGTAGGAATAAACACAAGTCAATAAAGAGCTATTTTGGAAAAGTCATCCCTATTTATGAGATGACAATGGCATAAAATATCTAGATGTCTGGATAAGGAAAACCTACAAGTAATCTAGTAAGCAAGCATATGTAGAGACACTGCAAAAATAAGGGGAATATTATAGAAATTTCAAAACTTAAACATAGAAATGGATGAGAGAGTTCAAATACTACATTAGCATTTTATCTGGGCCTGTGGCTTCTTTGGTTGGGAGGGTGGCCTAATGGTTAAGGTGTTTGCCTTACAAACCCAAAGTGCAGGGTTTGAGTCTTACAAGGGATAATTGGCTAGGCTTAAAATGGCTCGCAAGGGCAGTTAGCTTAGTACTAATCTATGAACCTATGTAATACCACATATTTTGTATTTGGCACAATCATATTGGATTCCTGCCGGACAAGATAGTATCATTAACCTGAATAACTGGATGACAGAGTTCTTCTGGTCAGATATGAGACCAAGTGAAGAATGGGAGAATTTTGCGATGCCAAAGGAATATGGTGACTCACCACCCCTGACTTAGACAAGTATTTTAGGGCAACACAACTCACACTTTTAGCAGCTGTACAGATCAAATGGCTAAGGTGGCATGACAGCAAATGCTCAGAGAGCGAGAGAGAGAGAGAGAGAGAGAGAGAGAAATAGATGGTGGGGACAAATTGATATGTTTAAAATCCTTCTGAGATCATGACATTATGCCTACTAGATAACCAATACTAAACACATTTAAGCAATCATTAGAAAGGAAACTTGATAGGCACTCCATCAGGTTTGGAGAAGGGAACTCCTTCCAATAGGCAGTGATCTGCAACTACAAAGTGAACAGAACATTGAAGTTAGGTGGAAAGAATTGCAGACTAATCAGAGTTTTTGAAATAAGATGATTTATGAAAGGAAGATTGG
>NC_056743.1:1489752977-1489862977 GCF_019279795.1 Protopterus annectens | reverse complement strand
ATAGAGTTACGCACATAAATACCTAGGTCTCTTATGATGGTGTCTGTCTGATGAAAAGTGCCATTTATAGGTAGGTAGGAGCACTTTTTCTGACAAATGCTACTTTGATGTTCTTTCTTTTCATTTAGTTTGACAGCATTTTTGATACACCATTAATATGCTTATTCTAGTTGTTGATTGAGGTGTGGGTAACAATGCTCAGTTTACAGTCCTCAGCAAACTTGGTCAAACATACTTCTGAGATATTGGTTTGTATGTCTGCGAAATCAATGCTAGAGAGGAGAGGGCCTAGTTCTGGTCCTTGTGGTACCCAACTAATTACAGTTTTACATTCAGAAAGGGAACAAACAATTTTTACAGCATAGAATCCCTTCATAGCCAATTTGTACTACAGCAGCCAATGTACAGATTTACATTCATTGTTTTCTAATTTTAAGACATACCAGCATTAGGAATCATGTCAAAAGCCTTGGCCATGTCAAGATAAGCAGTATGTACAAAATGGCCACTGTCCTCAACCCCTGTAACCTTTTCAAAGAAGCTATCCAGGTTCAGGAGACAGAACCTGCAGTTCACAAAGGCAAACTGATTGGGATCTAGGTTATGTAAAATGAATGCTGCTATGATGTGTTCCATGGCCGATTGGACAGTTGAGACTGATGTGTGACGAGACAGTGAGGACAAAGAATGAAAAAAGTATATAAATTGGTTGTGGTTTGTTGACTGTATGGCATTCATTCTCAACATTTTTAATAAATTTCATTAGGACAAAAATGACATTAATTCTCAGCAGTTTAAATAAATTTCTTTATGACAAAAAGGGTACTCATTCTCAACATTTTAAATATATTTTATTAGGCCCAAAAAATGGTACTCATTCTCAACGTTTTTAATAGATTTCATTAGGACAAAAAATGACATTAATTCTCAGCATTTTAAATAAAATTAATTAGGACAAAAATTGGCACTCATTCTCAACACTTTTTAATAAATTTCATTAGGACAAAAATGTTCAAATATTAATGGTAGACATCAGCATGTGAAATGTATGTCTGCAAAGGCTGGGCACAGGGCAGAACACTTTTGTACTGAGAATCAGAGCAGGACAGTGAATCATTTATAAATTTAGATGCAACAACAGGTTAAAAAAAGAAATATTCTGAAACAGTAACTCCACAGCAGTAGTAATCTTCTAGGAATTTCAGCAACAGCTGCTTATACATTGAGGGGGATCCTTCCCACACAAAAGGCTAATTATGAAGCTACTGGAAGCAAATTAGATTCTAGACTCTTATAAGGTTAAGGAAGTAAAAATGGCTCCTGAAATAATCTCATTATATATCACCCTTGTGTAATCATTCGTGGTTGGCTTGATAAATAATATTTAGGCACTTTAATAAGTGGTAGGAAGTGGTATCAGAAGGGTCTTTTGCTAGTGATAACACTCGGAGTATGCTCAAAAGAACATAATATGAATTTGCTGTCACAGCCAGAAAAGATATATGGTTAACTTGTCTGTATTATTTCTAGAAAGTGCAGATGTTGTTTCTCTGTTAAAGATGTTAGAGACATCTTGTTTCTGGGACTGTTACGATGAATGTTGACTGTAATTTTTAAATGTTCTTCATTTGTCCATGCTTATGAGTCACAACCAACTCCTACAGTGATTCCATGAACATCCACTGCCTAATTTAACACACACACACACACACACACACACACACACACACACACACACACACACACACACACACACACACACACACACACACACACACACACACACACACACACACACACACACACACACACACGCACACACTTGGGAAGTCAACAATCTTCCTGCTATTTATTCTTTGAATGTATGAGGAAATTGGATAACCGAGAAAAAACCCACATGAGCTCAGGGTGGGCATGCAGAATCCCCACAGAAGTCGTCCCATCAAGGATTAAATCTGAGAACTCTGTGTGAGACAACAATTTGACTCTCTGTGCTACCTTGCTTGCTACAACTGCCTTATTTTCTGCTTTGGCAAATGTATGATAGAACTTCCAGGGAAGTAGATGCACATCTAACAAGTACCATGACAACACTTTGCCTGTGGAAAAAATTACCCAAGAAAAAAACATAGAACTTCAGCCATATTGTTTACTGATCTTAGAACTTCAGCCATATTGTTTACTATCTTGATTTACCCACCAAAGCAATTCTACCTCTGGGTTCCTCTGGCAGGAATAATTTGCAGCTTCTTCTTCCAGACCTTTTTTCTCTGTAGGTGATTCTCTGTCCCAGAGCTCCTGCTGTTCTGGGCACCTAGTCCCTTTCAAAAAGATGAATACTCTCTGCCTGAGCTTTCCTCAACTTTCATCATATATTACATCCAGCAAATCATTAATGGAACATGCTCTTAGTTATACAGCCAGGTAACTATTTGGTCAGAAAGCAATAGATCTCACTTAGCAAAGCACTTAGCACAGCACTTAGCACAATTAAAAAACATTCAGTGTATTTGCAATGATGTCTAACATCACAGTTATAAACACTACTTAAGCATATAGGTATTGTTTGTACCACTGTATACACATATTTTGGTCACTTGTACTTTTACTTGTTGAGAACCACCATGCTACCATACTACAGTTGACTCCCTTAACCTGAAACCATCAGCTTCATGCTTAATGGATGGGCCATGTGCCTGAGACAGCCCATCCACATTGCGGCTTATTGACCTTGGCCTGGATGGGACATGGAACTGAAATGGCTGCAGTGATAGGGCCCACTTACAAAACTTTGTGCATCCATCTTGTTGTTGGTGTAATCTTACTTAGGGGGGGGCATGGTCTGTTACTAGGGTGAAGTCTCTGCCTAACGAATATTACCAATTGGCTAGGCATTTCCTGTTTGTAACAGAATACCCAGCCTCTGCTTCTCTTAGGTCATGGCAGAGGAAACAGATTGGATTCCTTTCTCTGTTACAAGTTTGCGACAGCACCTACCCCCACTTCTTATGCATCCGTATAGACTCTAAATGACTTCCTAATGTAAGGAGATGTTAACATGAGCTTTGAGTATAATTTTTTTCTTTAGCTTCCTAAAAGCAATGTCGGCTTGTAGTGTTCATCATATTTTGTGGGGCATCTTATCGTAGGTTATGCAGTGTGATAAAATCTGGTACAAACCACTGGTAATACCCAGCTAGCTGTAAAATACCCCCATCTTTTTGCTGTTTCAGGGCATTCTTACTGCTTCAGCCTTTTCTATTTAAGGTTTATTCATACCTCTTCGTATAGTTATCCAAAGAACTTAACCTTCGTCATGCTTAGTTTGTTCTTAAGGGCATTTGCAGCACAGTCTGTCTTGGGGAGTACATCTTATATCTATCTATGTATCCATATTTATCTATCTATGGTTTACTATTGTAATTTCGAATGGCAAAACATTCGAAATACCAAATGTAAACTGAAACCAAACATTTAGAGCGTACACAATGTTGCCCCAAAATGCTCAACACATTTGAGTCGACATTGTCGCCAAAAATGTGATGTGATAGCCATATAGGAGCTGATGTAAATCAAACTCCTATACGATATATCACATTTTTGCAAGGGGCAACCCCCTGTGGGGGGGCAGAGCCCACACACCCCCTGCTACTAATATATTTCAACTCCGAGATCACACTACAGTGGGGATATGGATGAATTTCCACTTCCCACTGTACCGTGATCTCATACATATAGTCAAACACACTTATGCGAATGCACTACTGCATTTGCATAAGTGTGTTCGACTATCCAATACACTTGTCATTTTGAAAACGACATTCTGATTTTTGGCAGCATACCTGCTGACAGAATGCCATTCGCACAAATGATGGTAAACCTATATATATATTGTTTTTTTTTAAACATTTGTTAAATGGGAAAGTCCAACTAGGACAGAGCCCATTTTTAGCAGAGACCAAGGAAGAAAAGCTCCAGATGCGTATCTTTGGAATGTGGGAGGAAAATGGAGTACCCAAAGAAAACCCACGCGAACACAGGGAGGACATGCAAATACAAGCTTGTTTTTCTTTCTGCACTCTTTAATCACATTTCAGACTCTCTAGTGTCTCTTCCTCTCTCTAACTAAAACATATATCTATATCTATATCTATTTATCTCTACCTATATGTATAAATATCTATACACATACACACACATATAGAAGTAGACTGATAGATATTTTTGTCCTTAATGCATTCTTATATTAATATCAAAAGATTTACAATTGTCAATGACCTTGCAAATGTGTTGCAGATGTATTTATATCAATGTTGCATTTAGTTTTTACAGACTAATATACTCTAGTAACTTGCTTATATCACAAAATGCATGCAAGATGTAACTGTAGTCAAGCAGAAACTGAAGTCAAATGAACCCCAAAACTATAAACTGTAGTCCAGCCTGTAAGCTAAGCAAGGATCCAGACACGAGGTAAGTGCTTTCATTCTATTTAATTTTTATCATGACTTCTTCAGAAACAAATACCAAAAATCAATCCCAGACGCAGGTAGCTGTCAAAGTTTTAAACAGTTTTCAATTTCCTAAATGCATGCAAAACCTGACTGTTCCATCAGGGTTTAGGACAAATACTACAGGGCTCTTTCATTCATATATTTATTTATTTTATTTACACTTCGTTGACCTGCTAGGCCAGTGGCTTCTTTTCAATGGAGACCTCAGGTGTTATTCATATGAACTAGGGAAATTAGGCCAGGGCAATGAGGTACTTCCCCTACTTTTTTCGATAAGCGCAAAGGGATTATTTAAATCTACCTGAGCTATCACCATCTGAGCAGTTGAGGCCTCAGTTTTATGACTTTTCATGCTTTAGTACATCAACAAGCTGGAGTTCTTGTAGTAGTCCTCATAAATTCTTTCAAAGTTCTAAAAATTGTCATTATCAAGCAAATCAACCATTATTTTGCTGATGATGAAAATGTACAGTCATCTGGAAAATATATTCCGTTTTTTACTGTCTGTCCAGAAAAGTTAACATTTGATTCAGTCTAGACAGTAGTTATAGTATGAATTAGTTTGCTGAATGCAGACAATTCCAGACGCTGATGTTGTTCTGTATTGTACCTCTTTTAACTCCTCATACAACATTGTAGCAGTTCATTGTTACAGTGTTATAAACCAGTAATCAAAGGTTTGTTACATGATTATAGAAGAGATGGAAGTGCACTTCCTCATAAAACTGACCTTTCCACTAATACAACCTAAGATCATAAGAAGACAGACGTTAACCTTCTAGTTGTGCTTTTTATTTCATCATTTTATGTGATACTGAAATGCTATGAATTGTATTACACCAGTGTGTATACCACTAATGTTCACTGAATACAGTATTATTTAAAAACAAGTAATCAAAGGCACATTCATTGACTTTTTTGTGGGAAGCATTGCTTTTCCCCTATCCCTCATGAAGGTGTCTTCTCTGTATAACAGCACCCCCTACCAATATGGGGCTTATGTCTGGAAATACTACAAAACTGAGGTAAGGGACAATTACTCTCACAGCAACCCTTTCAAAAGAACCAGCATTTTCAATGAATTAAACAAAAATGCTAATTTGCACACCAGTAGCTGGATTATCCAGCTGTCTAAGACTTTAGTGTCTAGCAGGAAATATTGATGATAGGGGACTGTAGTGATGTGCAAGTAATGAATACAACTTTTAGTAGTAAGGACACCCATAAGCCAGACTGCCATTTTAGGTGTCACATGGCTGTTTCCTTGTTCAGCAGTTCTGGCCACAATAGTAAATAGTATGGAAGTTGCCAGACTGGCTGTTGTGTCTTTGTCATTATACCTGTTGTAGAAGTCTGGGTGGCTCAGAAAGAACCCTGATATTTAATGGTGCCAAAGCAGGATCAAGTAGCACATGTGGATTTGACTTTTGCCAACCAACAGCAGCAAGATGAAAAAGTATATCATTCATATAATAATTGTTGCTCTCCTACTTTGGAAACAGTAGTAGAGCCTTTGTGGGCTCTGTTTAAGTAGCTTTATTGTATTCATGCATGCTTGTTCCTTGGCTGCAGTCTAAAAATGGCACTAGGAATGGCACGTGCTTGATATTTATACGTGTACTCTCAGTCTTTGACATGCTACTTAAAGACAGAGCACACGGCACGTGCTCTTTGATCTACGTCCTCCTTGAAAACAAAACATGCAATGTGATGGATATTTTGACATGCAGCTATCACAGACAATTATCAGTCATGCATTAATACAAGATATAATACATATATGCACAGTTAAGTCCATGTTGCTGTATATATCACACTGGGCTTAGATACTCGTTCATAACGTGTGATATAAAAT
Organism: Protopterus annectens; assembly: GCF_019279795.1. Taxonomy (NCBI): domain Eukaryota; kingdom Metazoa; phylum Chordata; order Ceratodontiformes; family Protopteridae; genus Protopterus; species Protopterus annectens. Next base: position 1,489,856,608 of record NC_056743.1, on the reverse strand, counting down.
TGGGAATTGGGCTTAACTACTGGAGCTTTCTCTGAAAAATGTTCAATCTGTGATTTACTTGGAACATCTTCGGGGATAGAATCAGAGGTAGGAACACCTTCTGAGATGGAAAAAATAGTTGACTTTGTCTGAGATTTTGAGTCTAAGTCGCTATAACACTGTTGTGAGGATGACTCTGGTACAGGTAACAGATGTTTATGGTTTCGCCTGTACTATGTACCTTCTGTGTTTATAAGGTAGGATGTCAGTTCAGGACATTTGCCAATAACTATGTGGTCAAAACCTTTTTCTGTTTGAAGTCTGACCATTTCTCCTTCCCTTAATGGAGAAAGACGTTTGCTTGACTTTTTGTATGATAACTTCTGAATTTAATGTTTCTTAAACAGTTGAGCCTTCATGGTCTTATTATTCTTGCCTTAAGGCTTTAGTAGATTGGTAGGAAGAGGTAGCATAGTTCTTGTCTGCCTGGAAAGAAGTCGTTGAGCTGGAGATCCGAAGACATCATCACGAGGTACGTTCCTAAGGTTAAGCAAATTTAAGGAAATGTCTGAATTATCATGTCTTGACCTTTCAAGTAGCTGTTTGGCACTCTGCACAGCTCGCTCAGCTAGTCCATGTGACTGTGGATATTCAGGATTGCTAGTAACATGTACTAAGTCCCATTCTCTTGCAGATTTCTGAAACAACTGGCTAGTAAATTGAGTACCATTGTCAGAAACGACTGAAAACTGATGTTTCATCTTAGTAATAAGAGTAGTAGATGTTAGATTAGGTAGTAGATCAATCTCAAACCAATTTGAATAAGAGTCTTCCAATACCAAGTAGTGCTGATTGTTCCACTAGATGTTATCAGGTAGTTTAGGAACTGGATGCAGCTGAAGTGGTTCTCTTTGCAAATGCGGTTTAGTACTATTACATACTGAACACAAAGAAAGTACTTTATCAATGTATTTTGGTAATGAAAGCCAAAATACTAATTCTCTTGCTTGCCTTTTGGTGGGTGCAGAACCTGGGTGACCGCAATGCAAAATCTGGATGTACTCATGTTGTAAGGAAGCAGGAGCAACAATTTTAGGACCTTTGAAAATAATTCCATCTTCCATCATTTCATCTCTGTAGAGAAAATAGGTTTGCACTTCAAGTGGTACACTAGATAGCTTTGATGGCCATTCAACATTAAGGTAGTGCTTGAGCTTTTACAAAATCGGATCAGCCTTAGTGTGATTTCTCAACTCATCAAGCCTAGTGGTAGAAAAATGATGCACTGTCATTACATCAAAGTAAAAAGTCTCACTGTCAAGCTGTTTCATTGTATTCCTGGGTGATCTGGATAAAATATCATCCATATAGTGGTTTTCCTTTTGTATAGAACATTTTGAAGTTACACTTTTGCAGTTTGAGCATCATTCTTTGTAACCTTGCCGGAGCTGAATGCATAGGCATCTTTAGAATAGTAACTAGAGGTTGGTGGTCAGTTTTAATCTGAATATCTCAACCATAAATATAATCATGAAACTTGGAACATGCAAGTACTATTGCCAGAAGCTGTTTTTCAATTTGAGCATACTGCATCTCAGTTTGGGTAAGTGTTCTAGGTGCATAGGCTAGTGGTCTGGCCTCTTGAAGTATACTTAGACCAAATTTTGAAGCATCACAGGAAAGAGTAATGGATTTGTTCCCATCATAGTATCTTGATGTAGGTGGGGTGACAATTTTCTGCTTGAGGTCATCAAATGCTTTTTGGAGCTGTTCTAACCATGACCATGCAACATTGTTGTGCATTAGCTCTCTTATAGGTGCTGTCAACTCACTGAAGTCTGATATAAACTTGCCTAAATAGTTGACCATGCCTAAGAAAAGTTGTAGAGCTTGAGCATTGGTGCTGACATCTCAAGAATGGCTGCTTGCTTGGTCGGGTCTGGTCTCAAGCCAGTATTGGTGAACAAATGACCTACATATGTAACTTCTGGAAGTCTGAATTTGCACTTCAGAGGATTGGGCTTCAAGTTCACTTCACGTGCTCTGTCTAGACCTTTCTTTAGGTTTTTGTCATGCTCTGCTTCACCATTGCCTCCAACCAATATATCATCTACTCTAATGGCACAAGGATAACCCAAAAAAAATTTCTCCATTGCATGCTGGAAGACTTCACTTGCAGAATTTATTCCAAATGGCATCCTTAGAAATCTGTATCTGCCAAATGGAGTACCCATAGTCGTTAATAATGAGGATTTGCGATCAAGCCTCACCTGCCAAAATTAACTCTTTGCATCCAAAACAGAAAAAACTGTGGCATTTGGTATTACAGCTGTGACCTCTTCGACTGTGCACATTGGATGATATGGTCTTTTCAGTGCTTTGTTCAAATCTCTTGGGTCAATGCATATTCTGATTTTGTCTAAGCTTTTTTTTGTGAGCTGGTACCATAGACGATACCCATACAGTAGGTTCTGTAACTGGACAAATTACACCTTGCTGCACCATTTTATCCAACTAAGCCTAAACTGTGTCTTGCATAGCTATCAAAACCCTTCTTGCTGGTCTGACTACTGGAGTGACCTCTGGGTCTAACTTTATGGAATATACTATGGGAGGTTTGCCCAATCTTTCATCAAAAACATCAGCATATTCTGAGAAAATGGCTTCAGAAAATTTTGCACTAGGAGATGTACTTATGTGATAAACTTCTTTGGTAAAAGAAAGCAGATTCTCATTCTCAGACTATCTTTGAGACCCAATAAAGACTGTACTGGTCTTCTGACTACATAGAATAACAAGCTGTGAAAGCATCACTGAGCCTTCAGTATGAATCTCTTCATCTCCATAAACAAGTTTTGCACTACTGGCCACATTGAGATGCTCATTAGTTCTCACTTTAGTAAAAGACATTACACTTTGAACCTGTGTCTGCTTTAAGTTCTGTGAATTTACCATTGATCCGGACTGTACAGAGCACTTCACTCTTTGCTAATAAATTCACTGCATCAACTCTTCATTCAATTACGGATACACCATCCACATAAAAAGCTCACTGCTGTGTTCTCTACTTGATCAACCTGCTTTTTTGTGTGTCCTTTCTTTACTACTGTGTGAGATTTACCTGATTTGCAAACTTTTTGGAAATGGTTCATTTTTTTTACACTTGTGACATTGCTGACCAAATGCTAAACATTTCTCTTTTAGACTCATGATTTGCACCACAATTGTAGCAGTTAATAAAAAAAGCTAAACTTGGGTTTTGCTGATTCAGTTGTACTGTACTGAGCATATGCCTTTAACTGAACTGGTCTTAGAACTTGCTGGAAAACTACCTGGTTTCCTTAACGAGACAGCAGGGGTTGTGGCTGTCATGTACTTAGTAGGCCCGTTTCTGTTTGCCATGTGTTGCATGCTGTTTATATTTGCTGTGGACCCTGCTGAAACCATGCTGTATCACTTGGAAGCATACTTGTATGTTTTTCTGTCACTTCATGGATTTGGAAAATCTCTATGGCTTTACTCAATGCTAAACAACTATCATGAAGCAAGATCTTTCTCACAGCAGCACTATTAATACCACACATGAGCCTGTCCTTTATCAACTCATCTTTAAAGTCACCAAACCAACAAGTTTTAGCCTTGTTTCTCAGATCAGTTGTATAAGCTGGAAAAGTTTCTCCTGTTTTCTGATGTCTCATGTAAAACAAATGTCTCTAGTGTAATATTTGTCTGAGCGTTACACATTTTTTTGAACTTGTGCTTCAAACACTTGGGATCTTCCCTTGACTCAGCCTGTACAACAATACAACGTTTTTTACCTTGTCCTTCATATACTGCTGGTGCATATGCAAATTAACACTCTCTTTCTATGGCCTCTGACTCAGCTAAGTTTAGCAAAATGAATGCCTTGGTGCATGCATCTTTATCTGAATAAGTTCTTGTATAAAAATGTCATACACTTGCTCAAATATTCTCCAGTTCTCTGCAATATTCTAATCAAATACCAGTGGTAAGGGCTTTCAAAATCCATCTGCCACATTAACACATACCAGTGAAAGGTTTTGCAAATAAGCACGAACACATACACATACACATATGCCAGAAATGTATGCCAGTACTTGTAACTTTGCCGAACAGCACAACGAGCCTCTGTATAACTAAACTTCATGAAATAAGTCTCTCTTGGGCACTGTGATGCTCTTGAAATTACTGTATTGCATGAAATCACTTCTTATCAGTATAAGAAACAGATCAAATAACTGCACAATGCAAGCCTCTATGTAACTGGACTTTGTGAAATAAGTTGATAGGGCAGCGTAATACTTTTGAACTTATTGTATTGCTAAAGTCATTTATCATCATTTTAAGAAGCACTTCAGATAACTGTACAATATAAATTAACTGGGCTGGAGAAGCTCAGAGATAATAACATTTCGAAGTAATGGCACTTTGCGAATAAACTGTACACAACACACTGAAACTTCTCCAAAGTGGCGGTACCTTTCTAGGCAATCCTCTACAGTACAAGAAACACTCTGTAATTGCGGCACTTTGTGACTAGATGAACCCAGCACAAGAAGCTTTTTGAAATGGCTATACTTTGACTGCAGTTTACGAAATAGTTGCAGTGTGCACACAAATAACTCTTTGAAATACATGCACAGTAATACGTACACACTGTAAGCACTTTTACACACTTGGACATACTTCGGATAACTTAGGTATGCCCTTGATAAAAAATGAAGTCATAGTTATGCTGAAAGACAGCACTTTACCAAAAAACATGCAGTCGCCCTGCTTTAGTTATGCGTAATGTGCCCCTTTTTGCCCTTATTATATTCGTTTTGCTCATTTAATCTCTTTTCATGCCCATTATACTTTTTTGTGCTCATTTTATTCTATATCTGCCTGCTTTGTCTTTAAACATACTTGTTTTGCCTTTAAACACACTCATTTTGCTTTTCTGTTAATCGTTTCATCAAACACCTTTACTTTAAACATTTCCCTTAGCTAATAAGCTTTTTTGCCTCCCACTTGTTTAATAATGTGTTTTGTGCCCTTGTACAGCCCTGTTTTATTCTTTCTTTCTTTATTTTATTTTATTTTATTTTACATTTGTTAACCGGGATTGTTTGACTGAACAAAAGCCCGTTTTCAGCAGAGGCCCAGGGAGAAAAGCTCCAAAACATAGCTACAAAAAATATAACCATTACAAACACAGTTAACATTATAATCATTCATAATAAAACTTGTAGAACAGTTAGCATATATATGCAGTTACAATTATTATAAAAATGTTATGAAGAATACTGCATCAGAAGGAAAGGAGATAGTTGTTTTGTTGTTTGTCTTTCGGCTTTTCCCGGTAAGGGGTCGCCACAGCGGAACTCTGGTCCACTAATGATTGGCAGTAGATTTTTATGAAATGCTGAGGCGCCAGCTCGACACTCAACCTTCAACGAAGGCATGCCCATTTATGCACGCATGTCTTTCAAACGCTACCCAACCGCGGGGAGGACATGCGGACTCCACACAGAAGGTACTCCCAACCGAGAATCTTGCTGTGAGGTAACAACGCTACCGCCGTACCACCATGGCATTACAGAAGGAAAGGAGATAGTGTTAGGTAAAAAATGATGAAGTAGACTAGTTTAAGTTGTAAATGTTTTGGTATAGAGGAGAAGAAATGATGGTAAGACCGAGGAAGTTAGGTTTATTATTTAATGAATGTATATTCAAGGAGGCTGTGAACAGGTTCAAATCCAGTGACTTTTTAAGTACTCTTTAGTGGGTAGTTTGAATACTTTAGCATGTGAAAGTGATCTAACTTCTTGTGGAAGTTTGTTCCAGGCAATAGAGGGATGGTAGCTGTATGTAATGGTTCCTGTTTTGGACTTGTGCTTGTAAATTTGTAAAAGGTCTTGGGTGGAGCTCCTGAGTAGTATGGATAGGACATAGTGGGAGATAATGGTGCCTAGTGCTGGACACTAGGATGGTGAATGAATAATGAAGTTTATAATTTGCAGCTGAGAGAGGAGTAGGAGGAGTGGTAGTTTGAGCCAGTTTAGATGTTTGAGAGAGATACAATGGATATGTGGGTTTGTTGTACAGCAAATCTGGATATTTTGTGATAGGCTAATTCAAGTTTGATAAGTAAGGTGGAGTTAAGATTTGTGAGTATTTGGGAGCAGTATTTTAGGCATGGAAAAAGATAACCATAGGTGATTGTGGTTCTAGATTCAGGGGTTAGGAATTTTTTATTTCTGTAGAGAAGTCCTAGTTTTTGATGGGTGTTCCTGATACAGTTATTTATATGGAGGTCGAATTTTAGCTGATCATCAATGATTACACCAAGGAGTTTAGTACTAGTGTCAGCAACTATGAGAGTGTGATTTAGTGTTTTTATTTGAAAAGTAGATTTGATATGATTAACAATTTTGGGGAGAAAGAGTAAGAGGTTTTTTTTTTTTTGGGATTAAGGATGAGCTGATTATTGGTAAGCCAGATTTCAACAGAGTTGAAAGAAGACTAAGTAGCTGTTAGAAGTTCAGAGGGTGAATTAGCAATGGTGATAACTGTGGAGTCATCTGCATATTGAACTAATGAGGATTGTAGACAAGAGGAGAAAAGTGAGTTGATGAAGATATTTAAAAGTAGTGGTCGAAGGATGGATCCTTAGGGAACACCCATTTTCACTGGAAGAGGAGATGATAGTGAGCACTGCCATCTTACTGATTGCTGTTGGTCAGTGAGATAGCTAGAGAACCATGCTATTGTTGTAGTAGAGAAGTTTAGATCAGATTGTTTATTCAGTAGCAGAGGATGTGAGACAGTGTTGTAGGCTTTAGAGAGGTTAAGGAATAAGCATGAGATAAGTTTTTGATTATCTCTAGCTATAGAAATGTTGGTGAGAAAGGAAAGTAGAGCTGTAGTGGTACTATGTTTGGGTTGGAAACCATGCTGAGTGGGAGTGAGGAGTGTGCCCTGTATAAGATATTGCATTACTTGTGTATGTATACATTTTTCTAAGACTTTAGACTGAGGGGAGAGGATAGCTATTGGTCTGAAGTTTGAGTTCTGTGGAATTGCCACCTTTGTGAATAGGTATGGTGTAGAATTGTTTCCAGATAGCAGGTACTTTAGTTTCAGAGATGGAACAGTTGATTAAAATAGATACTGGCAAAGCAATAGAGGGAACAGCTATCCGAAGAAAGTAAGATGGGATACTGTCAACAGAAACAGCACATGGTTTTAGTTTGGAAAGAAGGTTTTGATGTAAGCAGTAGGGACTGCTTTAAGGAAAAAAATAGTTTGCAGAGTTGGCTGTGGGTGGAGGTTCCAACCAATTTGAAAAAAATGTTACTGGAGTATTTTAGATTAGGATTGAAAAGTTTGGCTATTGACTGAATGAAATAGGCGTTGAGGGAGTTAGCAGTCTCTTTGGGAGATTTGTCAGGAGATTGATTAGGTGAAATAGGATTACCAGGATGAAGTGTTTGGTTTATGGCATTCCAGATTTTTTTTGGATCTGATTTTAGGGCACCTGGAGGGCTATAGCAGAAGTCTTTTTTATCATTATCAATAAATGTTTTGTCTTATTTCTCAGTTCTTTATACTTTTGCAGATCTGCTGGTAGAAACAAGTAGTTTGTGTGTTTTCTCTTTAACTTTGCTTCTTTTCAGGTTCTTTTTTGTGCTCGTTTCTCTTAGTTTACCTTCACTGTCATCTCTGCAACTCATGGTTCTGATTCATATTCTCTTCAATCCCAGTTCTGACACCATGTTATTCTCCTACTTTGGACACAATAGAAGAGTCTTCATGGGTTCTGTTTAAGCAGGTTTATTTTATATAAACACATCATGATAGATGTTTACTGACTTTAACTTAAGTAACTTATATACAAACTAGAAAACCAAAGAAACCGTGTTGGGTAAAACCTTGGTGCAGAAATAAATCCAAATGAAAGGTAAAAAGTAAAAAATGCACCAAGATAACACACAGCAAAATGTTTAATCACAGCAAAGTACAAAGAGGTACCACTTTGTTCTTTGCTGTGATTAAACATTTTGCTGTGTGTTATCTTGGTGCATTTTTTACTATATACAAACTAACTGCTGTATTCATGCATGCTTACTCCTTGGCTGCAGTCTCAAAATGGCAGTAAGAATGGCACATGCTTGATATTTGTACATGCACACTCAGTCTTTAATGTACTACTTAAAGATACAGCACATAGCATGTGCTGTCTGAGCTACAATAATGAACATCTATGCTGCCATCAGTGATTAAACTGATGGAAAAAAGATGTGTTGAAATAAACAGACACCACTAGACCCCCCCATCATCATCATCAGCCCCCATTTTTTCCCATTTTCTATATGGGGTTAGGGTGTCATGTCAACTGTCACCCCTCCCCCCTCTGTCTTTTCAATGCCACTTTCCTATCTTCCTCAACACTAGTGAATTAGTGTCACAGGTCTTCTTTCACAAAATCCATCCAGCTCTTTGCTGTATGCCCTTGTTTCCTCTTGGATTCTTATTGTTTGTCCCAAATCTTCTTTACCAGATTGTCTCTTGCTTTCCCACACATGTGCCTTAACCACTGTAATCTGTGCTCATTGACCTTTCTGCAACTGGAGCTGCTTTGGCTTCTGCTCTTATGCCCTCATCTCTTTGTACCACAGTGTACATCCTACCACCTTTCTCATGCACTTCATTTTCATCCCCTCTAGCTTCCTCAACTATTCTGCCTTTACTGCCCAGGTTTCTGTACTGCACAGTAGTATTGGCTGCACTACTGTTTTGCAACACCTTATTTTTCAGCTTCTTTTTCATTATTCTGTCATACACTACCCCAACAGTCTGTGCTAGTTGGTTGTAGCCCCTCTGCTTTTAGCTCTGACTTCCTTATTCAGACTTCTCTTCTCCTCAGCCACCCCTCTGAGACACTTGGATCTGTTAACCTGACACTACTTTCCCTTCTATCCCAATTCCCAGCTTCTTCTGATTTCCTCCATTTGCTGCCATTACAACTGTCTTATCTGTACACAGTTTCATACCATGTGCCTTCAGTTTTGCATTCCATTCCCCTATCATTTGCTGAAGTTCTTGCTCATAGGCTGCCTGTAATGTCACATTGTCTGCATAAAGCAACTTTTTTTGATCTGACCCCTCCAACAGGTTTGCTGATATGGTTCATCACCAGTATGAGCAACAGTGAGCTCAGAGCTGAACCCTGATGCACACCCACTCCTAACTGGAACCCCTTTGTGAGCCCAAACACTGTTCGGACTTGAGTCATTGGGTACTAATTCTACCAATGTTTTTGGGACTTTGAACCACTGCAAGACTGCCCAAATCAGCTTTGTTGGGGCTTTGTCATATGCTTTCTCCAAGTCTGGGAATGTCCAGTTGGACTCATTTCTAGCTTTTTCTCAGCTATCTGTCTCACTGCAAACATCGGGTCAGTTGTGTTGTATCCTTATCTGAATTCAAACTGGTCATCTTCCATCTTGCTTTCTGCTACTCTGCATATTCATTGGTCAGTCATCCATGTGCAGTTTAAAAGTTGATATGAAAAAAATTGATTAAATGAATGAAGCAACACAAGATGAAACAAAAAAGTGATGGAATTGGAAATGAGCAGAAAAACATAAAAACCACTAAGAAATGTACTGGATAAAAGGATCAATAAAAACGATGGATAAGCCAATAAAACACACTCCAGAGTGAAACAGCAAAAGAACTAGACTTCCTTCATGAGATAGGATCTATCCTTTCAATTCTGTGGCAAATTCTGTCACTTTGCTGGTAATGAGATTCAGGTGCCATTTTCTTTCTGCTGCACTGGTATTTTCATTGTGGCATCCATTGTTCCACTTTCTTCACCAACAACAGTCATTCATCAGGGTAAACTGACAGATGACTGGAAATAGCAGAAGAAAAACTAAGGAGGTGCAAGTTGCTAGATGTCTTCACCTTGAACGATGATGCATTAAAGGTATTTGATATACTCAAGCTTACTAAAGAGCAGCAATCTGACTTGTTATTAAAATATTTAAGCAATCCTGTGACCGTAAACACATTTGTCACATATTCATCATTTAATTTTCACTAGGAATCAAGGACTGTATGATTATTTTTATGTCTTTTTGATTGAAATAAGGCATGCATCTGAATACTATGAGTTTGGGAAGCTTCATGAGTCATTGCTAAGAGACAGAACTGTCAGTGACATACAACACGATAAGGAAGAAGTAGTATTTTGTCGGAGTCTGAGTGTACACTTGAGAAAGGAGAAGATTTATGCAGAGCAGCACAATTAACAATTATTTAAATGAAGGGGCATGCAGAGGGTCTAGACTTGTACCAAATCAAAATGAAGTAAAAATCCACTGCACATAAGCAGGAAGAGTCTGTTGATGCACAATCTAATGTGTAATGGACTAGAAATTAAAATGAAGTAGAAGGAGCCACCAGAAGGCATTGTTATGATGGTGCATTAAAAATAAGATGCTTTCAGTTGAATAGATGGGCTGCTGCTTGGTGGCCGCAGTGGTGCAGCAGTTAGCATTGCCACCTCACAGCAAGAGGTTCTCCGGTTCAATCAGCTGAGGTGCCTTCTGTGCGGAGTCTGCATGTCCTCCCTGTGGTCATGTGGGTTTCCTCCCGGTGTTCCGGTTTCCTCTCACATCCCAAAGACATGCTGTAGGTGGATTGGACACTCTAAATTGGCCCTAGGTGTGAGTGTGTGCATGTGCATGCCTTCTGTGAAAGATTGGGCTGGCAACTCGACACCATAAAACTTCACTGCCAATCATGAGCGGGCAGGTGATTCGCTGTGGCGACTCCTAACTGGGAAAAGCTGAAAGAAGAAGAAGATGGGCTGCTACTTGAGGCGTGCTTACCTGCTTGAGCAATCTTTGTGTTGCTGTAAACAAATAATGCAGAAAATACGGGTCATTCTTCTGTAAATCTGCAACAGTAAAATGGTGAAAGATGGACAGATTAATGTTCTGGAACTAGGTGACTGTTCACCTTGCTGATTCGTGTAAGTCTGAATCAAAGAACAGTTTGTAAATGCAGATGATATGTTTTCAGTGAATGCAATTTTTGTTTTTGCTTCTCTTTACCCCGCTGTCTCTGTATGATTCATGTCTCTGTCTCTCTTTTTTTCCCTGGGTCAATTGGCCCATTTGCTCCCCTTTTGTGAGGTTAGGGTCAGTTGAGAGGTGCATTATTCAGGCAGCCATCAGGGGTGGTTTGAGGGTTTTTCATAATTTTCCTCTTTTCTTCATATTCATGTACAGATAGGCTATCTTCAGGCAGCTCTGCTATGGGTTGACTGCAAGGGCTAGTATCCCACTTTCATGAGGGTGAATCAGAGCAAGAAACCCTACCTGGTGTCATAAAACATGTATCTATCCTCCATGGTCTTCCCTACAGAAAATCCAACATTCGGGTGTGCCTTCTGCATATGTGCAACTTGTCTCCCTCAGGGGGAGATGAGCAAGCCACTGCCCTTCATTCCATTCCCTCCCTGACTGGCTCCCACAGAGCCAGACTTGAATACTGTCTCTGTGTATCAGGCTGAAATACATTGGTGCTGTCTCCAAAAGTATTATTGGACTGACTGAATGTATATTAATGGTAAATGTATTCATTTCAAATGCTATCTTAACTGAGAGTTTCATTCAGAAATTTAGGAGTAAGGTGCTCTGAAAGAGGCTTTAAACCTATACTGGAGACTTATTCTAACCATAAACTAACATCACTGATTCAGAATGCATGGAGTGCTTATAGGGGAAAAAAAAGTACCACCTTCCTTGTGCAGGAAGTGAATTGCAGATTCATAAAAAACAACAGTTTGCATGTATGCATATCAGATAATGGACACATTGATGCTGTGCAGTATAATAATGCAAAAAAGAAAAAACTGTGTGTGTGCTTATGTGTGTGTGTGTGTGTGTGTGTGTGTGTGTGTGTGTGTATATATATATATATATATATATATATATATATATATATATACACACACATATATATTTATATATATATATATATATATATGTGTGTGTGTGTGTGTGTGTGTGTGTGTGTGTGTGTGTGTGTGTGTGTGTGTGTGTGTATATATATATATATATATATATATATATATATATATATATATAGATAGATAGATAGATATAGATATATATAGATATATATAGAGAGAGAGAGAGACTGAAAATACTCATGAATGCATACATGTGAAGTAAAAGTCGCAGCTATTTTTGAATAAAAACCCACTCTAATGTTATGCCTTGTCTGTGTTCTTGGTCAGTACAATATAAAAACTAAATCCAGAAATTTCATCTCTTATTCATGCACCAAGATTGGAAGAAGTAAATATGTGTGAGTGCAAGCCTACTCCATGATTGTGTTGTATGGTGACAATTCACAAGACTTGAATAAAGTGACTCTGAAGCAACATTTCTCAGTGAAGACAGATGAGGAAGTTTCCATGGATGATTGAGCTGAATAGTTTTCAGTATTTTATGGTAAGTAGTGATTCTGGCAAATCAGACTTGATCTGTATAGTGAACATTTAATACCCCATTGGGAGAGTACAGATATTAAAAATGCCGTTTGGAATTTCTTCAGCTCCTGAAGTTTGTCAGTGAGCTGTTGCTCAAACTGTTGAAGCTTAAAATGTGTTGTGAATATTATGTTAGCTTGAAGTGAATCCAAGGAACAGCACTCTATGATAATCAAAGACATATTTTGTTGGCTGAAGCAAAGCAAAGCACTGACATTAAGCAGAAATATCAGTTGTATATGACAAGCATTCAAAATATGGGGAGTTTTTTAATGAGTCAGGGAATTCAATCTGATTCAGAAAGGGTGAGAGCAATTGTTATATATAGAGACCCTCAGACAGACAAGAAGATTAAAGATTTCTAAGTATTGTGTAATATGTTTGCATATGTATACTTAATCTGTCTGAGGTATCTTTTGTTTTGAAAAAGCTACAGGAAAGATGAGGTTCTGATACCGGGAACATGCAACACAAAAAACAGTTAAAGAAACTTGTGATAGATCATCATCTTGTTTACTACTGTAATGTGATAAAATTATATATGTTACAAGTTGATACCAGTCAACCATGTATTGAAACACTTCTGTTATATACAACAAGCTAATGTATTGGCTATGGTCCCAGACAGTTTACTGACTCTCTAACATGATATGCTCAGACAGCGAAAGAGCTCTTGACTGTTGTAACTGGATAAGGCAACTTGTATGAATATATTCATGGTATACCAATTTATGCAGAAACTGACCTTAAACTACTACAAATCATTTTAGTGAGTTTCTACATAAAGAATCAATGCATGTACAGGGATATGATTTGAGGATTGTATAAGGACCTGGCAGATAGGTGCATGTTGCTGATGCACTGAGCAGGGCATGCCTCATAGAACATACAAAGGAGCCATTAGATTGTGATTTTAGAAGTGTTATCTATTGCCCGAGGCCTAATAATGTCTGAAGAAAGGTTTTATTCATTGCAAGAATTTTAACAACGAAACTGAAATGCTATGAAGCATGCTACAACTGGAATGGTCAGATGAGAAAAAAAAGAAGCTTCCACTTCACATCTTGATGTGATACACATTTCAAGAAGAAATTATTTTTCATAACATCTGTTTCTTAGAGCAAATAAATAATATTACTCAATCAGCTTCATAATAAATTGATAGAAGAAGAATATATGAGATGCATCTTAGAATAGCAAAGTACAAAAAAGAGCATGGGATACCAAGGTTTGACCTGATATGTCTAATCAAATCAAAGTGAGAGTGAAAAAGTGTCAGATGTGCAGTACACTCTATGAGAACAAAGCAAAGATGGAAAGGCTTCTAAATGGGATTCTGGACAGGCCATGGTGCATGTTTCCATTTAAGGACTATCATTATTTAGTACATATTGACTGCTAACCTCAGTATACAAAGGTTATAGACGTGCATGATAAATCATCAAACTTTGTCACTGCCCTTCTTAAAGCAATTTTTGTGGCATTGCATTCCCGATATTATTATTATTGATGATGTTCAACAGTTTGCAAGTCAAGAATTGAATCATCTGTCACAAGAACATGAATTCAAACGTATCACAACCAGTCCATTATTGCCATAATCAAATGAGCAGATGGAGAAAGGCATTTGGATTGTTAAAAACATAAAGAAACAAGCTGCCATCTTAAAGCAAGACTTTATTTCTCTTTGGATGAATGCAGAAATGCACTAATACACCTTTTTGGCTTTAACCTTCTGAATATTGAAGGCCAAGTCACCTACTCATCAGCAATGGTACAGTTGGAGAAAATATTATATGCTAAATTAGTTTGACAAAGAATTCAGCAAAAGTGTTGTAATGACAAAAACAGCCAGAACATTGTCTGTACTTCTCCCAGGAGAAACAGAAAAGGTGCAAAAACCCACATGACGAACACTTAGGGCAGCAATAAGCTGCTGTGGTCATACCAACAAATGTGTCATAATTACACATAGCTGAGACAAAAGGAAGGATGTCTCCTGAGACCTAATAGAAGGCACTTCTATAAAACAAGACTGTATTATATCAGATCACTGGTATGACACTGATACTACTTGACATGATGTTTCTACACCAGACATGGTCAGAAGTTCATAATAGAGAGACTAATTTTGATTTGCAAAATTATTCTTATTATGACTTTATTATATGGGTTTGTGGCCCTCCTAATCATCAGTTATAACAACAATGGATTATTTGATGTAACAGCATTATATTCAATGACCACGCCTGCCAGCTGTGGCTGCAGAACTATTTTATAAGACAAATTAAGACATATAGACGATAAAAAAACTATACTATCCATTAAGATACAAGAACTGGCAATTTCAGCTGCTGTGTAAAATAATGTATAAAACACATACTTAAACATTATGCAAACTCATAAAATTCTTGAAATGAACTGATGCGTGGACTGTATATCACTTGACAGTCTTAGTATAGTATAGTGTAGTTTAGTTAGTACTGTTCACCAGTCATGTTTGTGTTATAGATATGATATATGGGAAGGGGTATACTGTACAATGTAAAGGCTACTCAGCATGTTGGGTGTCAAGGGATTGTTCCTTCTAGAAGAGTTGATACAGTGAGCAGCAATAATAGACGATCTAAACTGATTTCCTTGTGTCTTTGTTATTATAATTGTAACACCTGTAGCATAGTCCATATAAATGCCTTGGAACAAATAGTCAAATTGTCCTCTAGAGGATATCCAATAACTATATGGGGACATCTTACACTAGCCCTTAGATATCATCCTCCGTTGTTAGCTCTGACCACCCATCTTATTCTAAATAAAACTGAAACCAAAGGCCCTCTCCACCCATGGTACCTATAGAAACTTTTCTAAGACAAAATATCTACTCCTAAGTGATACTTTAGCAAGTTTCATATCCCCACCAAACTTTGTAAATTCTGCTGCTTATGTGGAATTATAGAACATCAAACTATATCATCTTGTAAACAGCTGCAAAGATACAACTGTTCCCTTCAGAAGAAAGTGTAGAGTAAATCCCAGAAACAAACCCCATGATGGACCTATTTCAGCAAACAGTACAATAAAAGTTAGAAAATATTGGCCAAAACTAAAAAGAGTAATTCCCAAAATAATCGGGCTCTTGTCACCAAACTAAAACAACTCTGCTGCCTAAATAAATCCAGCAAAGCCAAATTTGGAACAGAGATATCCACCCAGGCTAGAGATAATCACAAGACTGTTTATAGTTATGTTTATAATCTCAAGAGCACAGTGCAACAATGTTATTAGCTGATTGAAAATTATGCTACCTTCAATGAAGTTGGCATTCTAGCAAACCTACTGGCTGATAAATTCAGCTCAAAATGTACCCCTCTCTCCACCATCTATCCCACAGGAGATACTTGAAAGTAACATCCCTCAGCTATCACACATGACCAGGTAATAAAAGAACTTTCAAAAGTCAAAAGTTCTGCATTGATGGGTCCTGACAATATCCCTGGATGCATCCTGAATAGCATGAAGCATGATTTAGAAAATGCTCTAACGATGCTCTTCAACCATTACGTCATCTCAGGCTTTCTACCAAGTGAGTGGAGCACACCAACAGCCATCCTCCTGCACAAAGGGTGAAACTACATTTATCTGGCAATTACAGACCCATAAGTATGACCAGCCTTGTATATAAAGCCATGGAAAGGGTTTTCTTGGAGTTAATCAATAAAGACATAAGAAACCTCCAAATACTAGATTAGACTCAATTCAAAGTTGTCAGTCAAGTTACTCAACCTGGTGGACTTTGAAAATGTCACAAAGGCATTGGTTGAAGTGCACACTACCTCCCTTGACCTGGTTAAAGCCTTTGACACAATTCCCACTTAGAAAGAATAGAAAAATTAAGAAAACTAATAATAACCCCCTACTTCACCTGCTGGATCATTAACTGGCTCATGAATAGAATGCAATAGATCAAAATAGGGGAAGCTTTCTCCACAAAAAGAGCATTTACCAATGGAGTCCCCCAGAGCTTGGTGCTGAGACCTCTCATGTTTGGCGTCTTCTTCTCCAAAATTAAACCCAGTAGTAAAGGACTCTTGCTGACTAAGGGGTGCAGTTATATAATCCCCCAAAGACTTAGCCATCCAGCAGGAAGGATTGTCCTAAACAAACAATTGGTGCCAGCATCATGGACTAAAGCTAAATGCCAAAAAATACATTAAAGTATCCTTTGGTAAGTCTGATCCCATTGGGAACTACCACATGTAGAATGCACCTAGTCATCTGGGACTTAGAAACTTATATGGACAGCAACCTAGCTTTTGACCAACATGTGTCCCCTATGGTGAGGAAATACTTCTATACAGGACAGCTTATTTACAAACAAATTGCTTCTAGGTACAGGGATGTCTTTAGCCCTCTCTATTCAGCACTCATAAGGCCAAACATTGAGTATAATTCCCCCTTTTTTGCAAACATCTTTCCAAACGTATGCAACAGCTGGAACAGCAACAGAGGTGCTTTACACAAAGGATACTTGGCTTAAATAATTTGACATGCATGGCCCATCTCAAAGTCCTATTGCTATAAC
Source organism: Protopterus annectens (assembly GCF_019279795.1). Taxonomy (NCBI): domain Eukaryota; kingdom Metazoa; phylum Chordata; order Ceratodontiformes; family Protopteridae; genus Protopterus; species Protopterus annectens. Next base: position 1,489,839,470 of record NC_056743.1, on the reverse strand, counting down.
CGATCTCTTACAGATTGCTAAGAGTTGGCATGTGTCTGGCATAAAGGCATCCTCTGACCAGCCCTGCTGAACCTACTGCACAGTAACACATCACACAGCAATAGAAATTCTTGGTCCAGGGATTTAAATCTCCTCTGCAACATCAACAAACCAGTCTGAACTGGAGGGCCACTGCTCTGGAACCAACTCTCCATCCTCATAAAACAAATCTTTTCCCTATTCATATTCATGCGTAACTTGGATCAATAGATGGGAAATAGGAAATGTATCCCAATGCTGCCAAATGGCTATAATAATGGACAGAGACAGCTACTACATTATATATGCCATGCTTAGAGCCCTTAAACATATTTACAGTATCAACCCAGTTATTTTCACTATGTGTAATATGAATTTAGACCATGAAGTGTTAAGGGTAATTAAAACACTAAACAGGTAGGGATATTTAGCAGGGCTTAAAATAACTTGCAAGGAGAGATAGTCCAGTACTAACCTAAGAAGGTTTGAACCTATAATCCAGATATCCCAACAGACATCCGATAATTAGTACTTCTGATCTTTCAGACTAGCTTGTTCTGCTTTCAATATGTCTGCCTGAAAACTTAACAGTGTGCTTAACGGTATAACATTATCACATTATTATGCAGAGGCAAGGCCTTCGTTTCCTGAAACTAATTCTCCTAGTAGCAGATATTTTCATTTTAGATTGTTTTGATCTTGAAACAGTGAGAAGTGAGCATATGCTTGCATTAAAATAAACTGCAACCACTTGACCTTCTTTCATTAAAAGACTGATTCTATTTTTTTGTTGCTAATGAGCACAAACATTCTTTTCCTTTTCAAGGTCAGTATTTCCTCTGTGTTTAGCAAAACAGGGATAGACTCTTTTGCTTTTAAGTTGTTTGAAGTAGTTAATAGTGGTATTACAATATAAGCATTATCTTTTGTTATACTCTGCTACATTTTCCTCATTTTCTGTTTTAAAGAATTTGGTTATCCAACTATTTTTGAATTTTGCAGTTCTGACATTTATTTGTTCTTTAAAACACACATAACATTTGACAGATTTGTAATATTCACATATGCATGCTCAGTAAATGCAATCATAATCTATTTTGGTGGTTCTAGATCTGTTTAAAAATGTAACTGAAATATTGTCTTTAATTGTTGCATATTTAACAAGGCAGCTGTGAACATATGCAGATACGTTTCCACATTTGTTACTGCAGTACATGAAATAAAATGATTGTGTTTCATTAGTTATTTCTTTCACAATTTACAAAATGTACATGCACAGGTATCTATGCAAATATTTTAAGACATTTTTCAACCCCATTGCCAACATAAACACACACATCCACCACTGTTATAATTGACAGTCTTTGAACATTTTTAAAGTTATAAATTTCATAATTTATATTGTTCATTTTTAGCTGGGGGTGTACGTAAAATAAGCATTTCGTTTTTCTCCCTAATAGTTCAGAAGGACTGAAGTAGCTTTTGCTGAAAAAAAAATATCTTTGGATAGAGGAGGGTGGACAATTAAAGGATGTGTTTCAAAACAAATGTTGCAATGCTAAAGTTAATAATGCTTTTATATTAGCTGTCAGATGGTATAGTGCTATTTATGTGTCTCATTTTAAGGTTGCATTTTATATAAATGACACAGACAGCAGTCAGTTCGTTTTATTGTCTGCCTTGACAATCAAAATTGATGTGGCTATTGAACATTGATTGTATGATATTTATATGAAGTAACACTTCACTGTAAGTTATTAAAGAAATGTCTGCCATTATTACATATTTGAATATGACTTAGCTGTGCCACTAAGTATTGATAAGTCTGGCATGCCAAAAATGTATTCATTGCACGAGAAATGATGTGGAAAATCAACATAGCCAAAGCATGTTTAGTAGCAGATAGTCATTACTTTATAGCTTAGAAGTTTAAATATATGTAGTGTATGTCAGCTAAGATTCTTGGCATACCTTATGCAAAAGTGGTAATTAAATGCAATAACAGCTGAATGTTTAGATGTATGAGGAAGATATGAATTGTTTATATGTAAAAACTACATACTGTAAATAAGCCTAACTATGTAAGTTTGTGTGTGTGTGTGTGTGTGTGTGTGTGTGTGTGTGTGTGTGTGTGTGTGTGTGTGTGTGTGTGTGTGTGTGATGTTTCACTGCAGAAAATGTAAATTAAAGCCTGAATACACAATGCTGCATTTTCACTTAGGTCCTGTACAAATAATACCTAAAAATTGTTGTATTTATACAATGCTGCCAATATAGTAGCCTGTATTAACTGTATTATTTTGCATTTACTAAAATGCATCACTTTTAGTGTGAATAAAAACTTGTTACTATGATCTAATTTTTTCCCCATCTATTTACAAGCGAAGTACAGCTGTGTAATCATATGTAGAGCCATACATCTCATCCTCGTACTGCAAGAAATCTGGACAAAGTGTGACAAAATGGGAGGACAAAGGCTCAAAAATAGGGGCACATTTAAATATTGCTCTTATAATCTTAGAAAGTTGCTAGAATAACAGGATTTGTGTTATCATACATTTCTGAAGGATATGAAAGCTGAAACTCAAATTACTGTAATTATTTATTGACTTTAATCCTTAAGTCATCCCAGTATTTTGGCTTTTCCCAGTTCCCTTTCTGCATGTCTTTAGACGTCACTCGACCGCGGGAAGGACATGCAGACTCCACACAGAAGGTGCTCCAGCCGAGAATCAAACAGGAGAACTTCTTGCTGTGAGGCGACAGTGCTAACTGCTGCATCACCGTGGCTGCATCCCAGTGATTTGTCAAAAAAACACAATTTTTATGAGGAACAGACCAAAAATATGAGGAAAAATTGGACAGTCTGTGAAAATCTGTACAGTTGAGAGGTATGCGTAGAGTTAACAGTAGATGTTTCAATAATCACTGATACACTACCCTAAACTGTAAGGGTTTTTATTCTGATAAGAGAGAAAGACCAGGGCTTTATTTGTTCTGTCCACTGTTAGCCCTAATAGCTAAATAAACAGGACTCATCAATTCAGCTAAAGTGTAAAAACATGAAAGCTTTCTTTGTCAGTCTAGAGCAATTCTTCATTCACTTTAAGAGACATCTGCTAAAAGGAAACTAAAGGGTAGTTCAACTCAGTGTCATATACTCTCATTCACTATTCCTTTTAAATAAAGTACCTGCCATTTGCACTTTAGCTAAATTGATAAATCCAGTTTATTTTAGATATCAGGGCTGACAGTGGACAGAATTAATAAAGTTATGTCAAAATAAATCAGAGAAGCAGGAGGATGGGTGGGAGAGAGCCCATGTGTCTAAATATAGGGACAAATGATCTTGCTGAAGAGACCATCAGGTGGCGTTGCAGATGCTAGCACACCTGGGGGTAGTTTCTTAGGAAGGCAGGGAATCCAGTGACTCTCACAGAACTCCTGTCAGTTTACTTGTTCAGTGTATGTATGCATCTTTACTTCTTATCATAAGGTCTGGGCTGTGACTGAAAGAATGGGGGTGCAGATACAAGCATCAGAAATGTGGCTGTTTCACATGGTAAATGGACTAACTTTCTGGGACAGCAAGAAGTTTGGCAATCGAGAAGGATCATGAGATATAAGCACTGCTTCTCCGTGTTGATAGGAGTCTGTTGTGGTGGTTTAGACACCATATTACAATGCCCCATAGATTACTCCCATTTGAAGTGTGAGTGTTACAGTCTACTGGGAGAAGACAAATGGCAGGCTTAAGACATGTGAGAATATCTACTGATACCACAGTATGAGATCAAGTGTACTGCTGGGATAAGAAACTGTAGCCTACACTATCCACTAGCTATGACTGGATCACCAGGACAAGTATATTAGAAAACAATACTGACAGTGATGATGATGATAATGATGAAGATTATAATGATGAATGTGACACTTTAGTGCCAGAAGCCTGTGCAAACAAAAATGAGACATCTACATATTTTATTAATTGCATTCCTACAAAAACATGGGCCACATTAATTTAGACAAGGGTATGTAGATACTGAGATTTAAGATGTAGATACGAGATATTGAATGTAAAGCTAGAGGGTGGTAGGATGACGCTGTGCATTTGGGATAGAATGAAAGACCCTGTGGCACTGTAACTATTCCTGTGTGGGTGCAGAATAATCCTGTGAATACTTGTCATTCACAGCCAAACCATGAAATGGGAATTTTTGAAGATGCTGAGTGACATACTGCAAATTCAGATAGGTGCACATGGGTGACTTTTACTATTACAGAAAATGTAAACTTTGTACATATTATGGCACTTCATTTTGACAATATGGCCTTAAGAGGAGCAATTCTCAATGAAATATACAACACCCACAGAGATTGTTTACAAGTGTGACGAGGCCTCTTTACTCCAGTACAGTAACTAAGAAGCCTCTATCCTCACTATTGTCTCTGGTAAGGGAGTGTCACTAAAAGCAGGGATAGAAATACACAATTCATCTAAGAGTACATGGGGAACAGGTTCCAAATTTGGGGCTGGACTTGGGTGGCACAGTGGTGCAGTGGTTTATGTTGTCACCTCACAGCAGGAGGTTTTCCAGTTCAATTCTTGACTAGGTGCCTTCTGTGTGGAGTCTGCATATCCTTCCTGCATTCATGTGGGTTTCCTCTGGGTGCTCCAGTTTCATCCCACATTCCAAAGACATGCATCTGGAATCTTTCTCCCCAGACATTCACTGAAAATAGGCTCTGTCCTAGTCAGACTTTCCCGGTCAACAAATGTTAAATAAATAAATAAATAAATAAATAAATAAATATATGCTTCCCTCCAGCTCACCAAATGAGTCCCCCCACTAACCACTGCAGAGCAATGTGTCCCACATTTAGGTATCTGACACGCTCACTCTTAAATGTCTGATTTTTCACACATATACATACACTCTTGGGAAACACTGACACAGATTTAACTGCTGTGCTTCTTTGCCCAAATTACAAGGTAATGGCTGCCATCAGTCAGATACCACAATACCCATCAATAGGGGTGTTCAATTATATTGGGTAAAATAGATATTGATACAAATGGCAGCATGTAATCCAAACAGTAAGGTGTTTCGGAGTGGCCCTGATGTTATCACAATAAGCATAAACACTCTCAAGTTATTAAAATTATTCACTAAATAACCAGCTACAATGAGAGGTAGTAAAATATTTAATAATAAATAAAAGGATTTAAACATGTAAATATTGAGTAACTGATTCCAATAAACAACAGAATTTCACACGCATGAAATTTGAAAAAACAACACTGTAGCATAGATTTCACACTGAGTTTAGAAAACCTCTAACTAACTAGTTGTAGTTCCCTGACTCTCTGAAGATTAACTGTCCATATCCAATCTACATAACTCAACAAGGCAAGATTTTACTCTTACTTCTACCAGGCAAGCTGAGGAAATATGCCCATATTCCAGACTGTTGTCTGTCCTCAGCAACTGGAACAACTACTCTGGAAACAACTGAATAACTCTGGAAACAACTGAAGTATTACTACTCATTAACTGACTCAGAACCTGCTTTTATAGCAGATTTTTAAAAGTAACAGGAAGCTGCTATGAGAATCTACTTTCTCATATCAGACTTTGAAAAGTAAACAAACAGCTGCAGTGAAGATTCGATTCTCCCAGCTCTGGCACACAATGACATCACGTCCATGTCAGCTGACTCTGATATAACATACATTCAGAATTCTGTATACAAAAAAAATGTGTATATTTGGTGAGTCAGAACAACACTGCTTGACATTCAAACATCTTGCATAAATCAGAATGATGATCAAAAGACATAAACTTATTTACAAAATTATAGCTAGTCATGCTGGCATATTTAACACATGGGAATTTACAATTATTTACAAAACTTCAGCCAGTCATGTTAGCACAAATAACAATATATAATATCCTCACAAAAAGAAGTAGTAGAAAGGGCAGACTGACATGTTAGCCACAAGGCTAGTTGGAATTAGAGGATCCCCAGTGGCAGGTTTAAATTTATGTTTTTTCTGGAAGACCTCAGATAATTCAGTTCCTGCAGCTTCACACAGGTATTCATGGTTTGTGTTGTTTGTATTTTCCTGGTACCAGTATGTGGTTTGTGATCCCTGGTGGGTGGCTGTGGTACACAAATCTCCAGAAAGCAAAAGAAAAATTACCATCTGATGAGCAATATTACGAGATGAGCAAAGAAGAGACAAACGATAACCATGATAGACCTTAGTCTTTCAACAGCAAACTGTTGTGTAGCAACATATAAAATAAGAAAAATGACAAAAATGGAAGAAGGTGGACTAAAAAAAAATTAGTGACCTCATTTAGGATGTTGAACTTACACAATCTAGTTCATACAATGCAGACAGGCTGACAGTTTAGTAGTATTAGTAGCAGGGTGTGCGTGTGTGTGTGTGTGCACATGCATGTCAGTGTGAGTACAGAGTTTCTGAGAACCAGAACTTTGTATAATTATCATGCCATGATGAAGCAAATGATCACCGAATCATTGCTGATTCTAGAACTTCATAAGGATATATTTCTTTTGGCAATGGAAGAAGAAAGGATATAACAGAATGAGGAATATTCTTCTACAAGCTCTGTATACTCTGTTTTATTTTTATGCTTTTTTAAATGTGTTATTCCCACTAGGCTGGTAGTCTCTTTTTCAAGGGAGACCCAAGCTGCTATTTACATGCTAGGGGAAATTTGGTCAGGGTATCAGAGAACTTCCCTTACTCTTTTTCATAAGTGCCATGGGATCTTTTGTATCCATATAAGCTACCACCAACTTAATTAGATAGGGGCTTGGTTTAATGTCACATTCAAAGAAGGGCACACTCAAGAGTGCAACATCCCCCTTATGCACTGCAGTGTCACTGATCCCCACAGCCTTCAACACTAAAGGTGAGGGTACTATATCTTGTCCCACTGACACTGTTTAGTAGAAGCAAGTGAATGCTGGCGCCTCAGAATAAAATATAGCCACACTTTGTTGGAGTGACACATACTAGGTTTTTTTGGAAGAACTTTATTTAAGCAAGATCGTTGTCATACCACTCTGATCTCCTGCCATCCTGCCATATCCCCAACTTTCTCACCCAAATTACTGCTGCTGTTTATAGTCATGTTCTTAATTTAAATAAAAAGATGCAGTACATGAAAGTAACATTCTTAAAGGCACTTGTTTAATGTCTAGTCTAACACAACTGCAATACTGTTAAGTAACAGAAAAGAAGGTTCCAGAATCACAAGTGATAAGACCAGAAAATGCACCAATGGTCATCTGGCAAGGAAAGGCAAACACAGAGAAGACTATGGCTAGAGCGATGGGTGATGAGAAAAAGAAAATGCTTAGGTACAGAGCATAAGGGTGTGTGTGATGATAGATGTGAATGGAGACTGGTGTCTAAGCCTTTTGCTATAGGCTAACCTTAAACTTTAGGCAGTACAAAGGGGCTGGAGGTAAATGTGCAGACAAAAAAAAAAAAGAAAAGAATTTTGGTTACCCTTCTACAGCTGAGATTCAATCTATTTAATGTTTTATATAACCTGAAGATTATACATACTTGCTTAGAAAATCTTTCCATGTGGGAAGAAATTGAATGCAATGATATCATCCCACTACTCACTCAGGCTGACATGCTGGTGTAAGTAATCTATATAATAACTGATGGAAAGCTGTGAGCTACTGACTTATTTGCTGTCTCAGATCACTAAGCAATTAAAGGCCAGTGGCTGAAGATTTTTGTGTACGAAATAGAGATAAGGGACTTGCAGGAATGGAATTTGTGACTTTAAAATTAATGAATCCAATTGCCAACAGAACATGGAGTAGTGTTTAAACATTTGTCAAGAGCAGGAGAGATTTAAAACAGGTGCTGTTATAAAACCCTTCACTTAAATATTTATTTTACTTATATTTATTAAAACATGTAGAACAATGATCCAAGTAGGCTTAGTCTAGCCGAGATACAAGCAAAGATACAAACAAATAGCAGATGTACATGTATGATACGTGCTAAAAATAGTACTTGGTTTAGTCTACAAGCAAATAGAACAATAAACATTGTAATGTAATATCATATAGGGCAAGTATATATTAGAATTCAAACAACTATTTACAGACAAATGGTTTTGTGAGAAAAGAATAAGATTAGAAAAAATATGTAAAAGAAAAGTATGCTCCAAGGTATTGATGAGATTAACAAAAAGGAAGATATTCAGGAGCAGAGTAGAGGTGAGATGCATTTGATGGAGAAGATAGATGAGTTTTAAACAGCAGGAGGAGAGGGAATGATGGGAAAACTTAACAAGTATGGAGTAACAAATGCAGACTGTGAAAAAGGATGAGATTTGAACATTGTATGTTTTAGTTTACAGATTAAGTGTTTTGTAATTAAGAACTAAGAACACAATGCAATTTGCGGAGCTTGCAGTTTCTAGGAGGTATGGTTTAAGTTTTGTTCATAATTACGAATATTTGTCTATGATTAAGTTTGTTTATTGCATAGCACACTGATTAAAGTGAACCAATTCCAGGCACACCCTAACCCTGTACAGTGTGGAATATTCTCCCAATTTTTGGGCATAGTCTAGAGAAGGAATGCTTAGTTCAGTGTTTACTGGAATATGACACTACAGGTGATGGGACTTTTTCAGACTGATGGTGGTCAAGTTTCTTCCCCTTACTATGAATCTGCTTGAAAAGTATGGAAGGAGGGAACCTAATAGGAATGTGGACCTTTGCTGACGTGACAACCATTTTGCTTTATTTAAAAGAGAGTAATGTGGCTCATTTTTGGGGGTGGCATGTGTAATGAGTTGTCAAATTATATTTGACATAAATAGAGTTTAGATTCCTTAAGAAGATGAGACAGTTATCAAGAGTCATAATGTAGCTGTACTTAACATATTTTTTTCCTATTGCTTCTGTGGAAGCTGGGGATAAAAAAATGTGAAATTTTCTAAGGCCATAACAGAGATACTTTGATTTTGATTATGATATGTATGATTTGAATATGTAAGTTGAGCTTTTGTTCTAGCTATAGAATGAGGTGCCTAAAGCAACGTGTTACTTCTTTGGGGTTATTTTTATGGATATCTTTTTTTAAAGAGCATGACAAGCTGTTTACAGTGGTCATATGGTCAATGTCGAATTTCTTGACCTGGCTAAGGCTTTTGATACCACTCCTCATGTTAGCATAGTTAGCAAACTTAATGCATTACTGATCCCTACATGTTAAGATGGACAGCAAATTGGATGAAAGACAGAACACATATTGCTAGAAGGTGCCTCATCAGAAAGTTGGAAGTTGAACAGTGGTATCCCTGAGGGATCTGTTCTGGGAGCCTTTTTGTTTGGCATTTATGTTTCTGATCCCCTGACCAAGAACAAAACAGGAATTAAGAATCACACACACAAATTAAACCTGTTACATGAATAAAACTGCTAAAAACTCAATTTAAGTGCATTACTTGATTAGGAATAGTAAAATGCATCCATAAAAGTAAAAAAAAGAACTTTCTGAAGAAAGTAAAAGTATGAACTTCTCACTTAGAAAATGAAGCTGTGTAGGAAGGGACAGGAAGTGAATAACATGAAGCAAAAGCAGCAGTCATCATAGCAACAGCAAATGACCACTTTAGACTAAGAGTCAAATTACACACAGCAATGCAGTAGGGTGATTCTTCTAGGCATTGTTTGATCTAAGAGTGAAATCTGAAAATATATTTCACAAAAGAAAAAATATTGCATGACTACAGATGTAATTTAAAATAGAAATAAAGCACACTCACAAATTACCATAGAAAGTCAATTAAATAACTATGGTATGCATACAATCTGCTAAACTACCTTAAGAAAAGTAATCGATGTGGAGGGAGCATTACTGCTTAAATATTGTGCTTTCCAGTTCTTGGTCACTGCCACCAAAATTATTATTTTAGGGTATAATAAGTGTACCAATAGCTAAACCAGCTTAGAAATAGTGTGTGTGTGTGTGTGTGTGTGTGTGTGTGTGTGTGTGTGTGTGTGTGTGTGTGTGTGTGTGTGTGTGTGTGTGTGTGTGTGTGTGTGTGTGTGTGTGTGTGTGTGTGTGTGTGTGTGTGTGTGGGGGGGGGTATTGCTGTTTACATATATGTCTCATTCAGTTTTTAGAGCTGCTATCAGAGTGATTAGTCTTGTGAATATTTTTGAGGTGGTGTTTCCTGGACATCATCTCCTCATCTGGACTCATTCACCTTTCAGTTGCGGTATCGTGAAGTGTTAGTAACTGTTTATAAACTAGGCAGTGTAATAGCAGTTTGACAGAATAGTCCCTTAACTGATTGTTCAGAAAATTTCATACTAGAATTCTTCACAGTTAAAAAGTTATAACTGCACAATAGTCAGTTAGTTAAAAGGAATGAGGAATAGTTTTACATTAAAATACGCAGCACATCATAAGGGATGGTATTCATAGTTTCACAATTCACAGATGAGTAAAGAGAATATGTCAATAGCAAAGGGAAATCAGGGAGTGCTGAATTTAGAAACTCTAAGCCTTGTAAGAGAAAGTCCTGTACAATTTTACACATCTTAATCCATGTAAAATAACAAGAAATTAATGTAGTTATGTGCACAGAAATCCACATGTACATAAAGTCTTGAATGCTGCTATGTATTTCCAACATGAGGCAATTGGCGTGAGCTTGCAAGAATCTTTTGACCACTAAATAAATAAAATAAATAATTTAAAAAATAAAAAATAAATAACATAAATAAATAGCTCTCAGTGTGCTTTATTTCTCTTTTAATATACAGCTCTAGTCATACAGTGTTTTATTGTTCAGACTCAGACATTATATAGGTTTTGTGCCAAGCAAATGGATAACTGCTACAGTCATTCCTCTGCCAAAGAGAGGACCTTCCACAGACCCAGGCAATTACAGACCCATATGTCTTACTGTCTTATATGCAAAGCCATGGAAAGTCTTATCTTGAAGCTAATTAATCAGGATATTGGGAAATAAAGAAAAGAAAATAAAAAAAAGCAGTGAACACATGGTGGTCAAAAGTTAGGTCACTGTCCACACAAGTTCCAAATTCCAAACAACTGGGTCAGCTCTTAGAAGTGTATTGTCAATGTGGCAGTTCTCACAGAGAATCCCAAATGATACAATAATGCATTTTTAGCATGTATTTTCAGTCCATGACTTTTGGCACCAGTTGTTTGGGACAAACTTTCCTTTAGAAAGAGAGATGGGGACAATAAAAAGACTCAGTACCATATACCTTTATTTACAAGGCACATAAATAAGTGCAGTAACATTTTATAGTTGAATATGAAACTGTTATTAACCAGTTATGTCTTGGAATTAGTACAAAAATGAGTAAATATGACAAGTACTGGTCTAAGTTCATGTACACTTTCCTTAGTCTTAAAGTATTTTCTGCTAATACTAGATAAGAGCACATTGTTTCATCTAATGTCATTTGGGAGAATGCAAAAAGGGTGAGTGCTGTTTGCTGAAATTACTTTTGACAACAGTGGAGTTTTCTTTCTTTTCCACTGTTTTGCAACCTCAGAGTTGGTATATGTAAGCCCAGGTGCAGGGGGCTTCTCCCCTGCAAAAACAAAATTGCTGAGTTGTTCATAGAAGATGGTTTCAGCAAATGGGTTTCCTTTTTTTTCTGTTCACTAAAATTAACTTTGATGACTCAACATGAATCCCACTGAATAAATGAAATAATTTCTTCCATGAAATGCTATATACAATCTGCAATTAAGTAGGTAATAGTAAACACTGACAGGTGTTGCTTCAGGGTCAAGTATGGTATCAGTTCAAAACTAATCATTACTGACACACTGCATGTTATTCCACTTAACTGATTCTGTATAATAAAGTCACATAAATAACACTCAACACATGTAGTGACCACTTAGTGCTGCTGTGACTATGAAAGCCTGACAAGTTGAACTCTGTTACATAATTACACAATGCCATTTTATGTTTATCTTATATATGTATATATTACTTCCTTTTGTTAGGTACTGCTGTACTTACATGTTTTTCATCAGGTAATTCTTCAGCATCAGGTGTAGCACAAAATCTAAAGACATTTATTGGTAAGTGTGGACATCATACCTTTAAAAGAAAATCATGTCTAACTGTCACAGGTCACATTACCACATCTTGGCATATTTCCTCAGAAGGTCAGTACTATATGCAATTGCATAGTGTGCTGCATCACAACAGTCTAAAGTTGACAGCAGAATGGTTGTTGACAGGGTTGCTGTCATTGTCATTCTCATGACATATTCTCAGCACAGTGACAAACAGTCACAAAGTTTACTGGCAGTGCCCCCTGCCCCACAGCAGGTGGATAACTCTGTTAACAGTGACACATACTGAAACACCCACTGTAATGAAGAAATTGCATTACAAAGGGGTATGGCACACCACACAGTTCAAAACCTGTTTATTAAGTGCAACTTGAACCCCTTCATGAAGAGACTACCCCTTCAGAACTAGTAGTTCCCACTGTCACACCTGTACACAGGTGCTAGCCAAATCCATATATCACATTTAGCTCTGAAGATAAGCAAGGCCTTGTCTGCTCAGTAGCAGGTGTGGCAGGACATAGTTCAGATCCAGGCTCCCACCACTGAGCTTGAGGTAGAGAAACTTAGTGTGCTATAGGATATACATGAGGAAATTTACCAGTTTGAGATGAATGGTGGAAACCAGGGACAATATCATGATGATCCTCATGCACAGTACAGTTACACACATGGCATCCAGTCAGCCTCCATTTACACACCAATAAAGACTTACCAAATACACTAGGATAGAACTGAGTTTGATGAGGCAATATCTGCACGTGTGGTGGATTAGCAGTCTGAATATAGGAAAGTGCTGCAGGCATTTGTGCAGATTTTCCTCAAGAAGAAGGAAAGAGTTATGGCTCCTCAAATTCAACATGTGACAGAACCTCTCTTTCAAGGCCTAGGTACTGCAGCAATGTAGGTTAGTTTCAAGATGTTCCCTTGCATCCAGTAGCATCAAACTCACATGACAGCCCTTGCACATGATCTCTGGGATCATCATGCAGACTGCACTAGGGGAGATTGTATATGATACCTTCAAAGTCTATCTGGGTCAGCTTCCAGCCATCAATAAAGCAGTCATTATTCACACAGACATCACTTTGTAGACAGGGCAATTTTTGTAATTATTTCTGGGACCTGAAAAAAACAGAAAATGGATGATGGCGGCCAACAAAACTCCAAAATAAATAAATAAATAAAAACAAGCAAACAAAAAAAAATCAAAACCGATTTCATTATAAAAGCAACAAACGTTTCCCCTCAATGGGTAAATTTAAACTCAGTGAGTAACAGTGCAGTAGTGGATTAAATGGATTAAGTGTACTTTTGCCCCTTGGTGTTTTTTTTTTTTAAAGCATGAGCACCGATACCCCATACACACTTTTATGGAGGACCATGGATAACTTTTACTTTTTTATCCTTTGTTGACATGATTAGTCCCATTAGGCTAGTAGCCTCTTTTTAGAGGACAACTGAAGTAGTATTTATACTACTAGGGGAAATTCAGCCATGGTATCAGGGAACTTTGCCTATTGTTGTTTGGATTGTACATGTCCCATTCCTAGTGCAGGGGCAGTTGGGAGGAAGGCGTGCAATTACGAAAACATGGAAGAAGACATGGAGGAAATAATTTTAGAGTACTTTCTATAAATGAAAACAGTATTAAAATATAGTGAAAAGGGGGCTTTAGACTGGTGCAATGCATATGAGGTAGATGTAATTGTATTTGAAGATACAAGATTTTTAACAAGTGAAGAAAGGTTACAAACTGAAAAAATATGGGGGGCATAATTTGTAATTTGAGAAATTACTTTTTTCTGAAATATCTGTATTTTGCAGAAATTCAGTGAAAATACTGGATATGACATTTGTAAGAATGAAAAGGTTAACTACTGTGTATTGAAGATGGAAAGAACAAGTATATAGACTATAGTACTATATGCTTATGTTACTTGTAAAGAAAAGGGGAATTTATTTCAAGAGATTATGAACTATGTAGTGATAAAAATGGATATTATACTGAAAGGAGATTTCAATTGTGATTTAAGAGATACACGCAAATAGAAAGGAAATGATGTAAGAAAAGTGTTAGACGTTATGAGATGTTTCAAATTAATTCCTTGGGATAAAAATTCATGGACTTACAGAAGGGGCATTTAAGGAGAAACAGTTGAAACAGGTTTTTCTGATAATCTAGCAATATGGCTAGAGATAACGGAAAAGAAAGAATATATAAAATAGTCAAAGGATTAAAAAGATTAAATGAGAAAACACAGGATGAAGAAGGAACGAAATGAATAATATAGTTATGGAGAGATCATATTCCTATGAGAGCATTTTATAAAAACTGGTCAGAATAGTGGATGATTTTAAAGTAAAATATAAAAAATGTTTTTTTAACAGTGACATTATGATATGAGAAAAGTAGACAAAGGAAAATACAGGAAATAGTCAAAGATGCATTGGAAGATTTAGAAAAAAATGATAGAGGATTTTGATAAAGAAAAATAATTAAATATATGAAATCAAGAAAAAAATAAGGAGTTACTTTTTAAGCAAAGATATTTCTTGCAATGAAAAAGAGAGAAGTATTGGCATATTTAATTAGAATAGTTAAGGAAGATAATGAGAGAAATGAAAAGCACAAAAGGAGAAACAGAATGAATATTGTAGTAGTATATGTACAAGAAATGTTTAAAGAAAAAAAGAGAAAAAATGAAAATAATATAGGAAGCAAAACATTTTCAGAGCAGGAAAATAAATATTTTGAAAAGGAGATTTCTTTAGATGAATTAGACAAAGTATTAGGATAAGTGAATATAGACTTGACAGCAAGAACAGATGGATTAGGTTATGAAATGTATAAAAATTTAGGCTAATGGCAAAAAGTAATATATTTTTAAGATTTTTAATGATTGGCTAAATGAAGGATTTATGTATAAAAAATTATGTAGTGGGATACTTCAATTTATTTGGAAGAAAGAAGACAAAAGACAAAATATGGAGATTGGTAGTAATAAATAACACTGATTGTAAGTTTTTTTATGAAAATAATGTAGAAGAGATTTGAAACTAAGACAGAAAGGGTTATGGGGGTAGTACAGATGGGAAAAGGGGAAGGGGAATGGTTGTCAATTATTATTAATGACAAGTGAGAGAGACTGTATGATATTGCAAATAGAAAAGAAGAAGCTGAACATATGATATGGGATCTTAATAAAACATTTGATACAATAGGACATGAAACTTTATGGGCAATAATGAAAGACTGCAGTGCACATGAGAAAATTAAGAAATTATATACGTCTGCTTATAGAATAATAAATTAAAAGTTATAATAAATGGTTGGTTAAGTAAAGAAGTGCATATGAGGAGCAGGGTGAGAAAGGGATATCCAAGGAGTTGTATACTTTTTGCTTTAGTTATGAATGTGATAGTATACAAAATGTATTTTAAAATGAAGGAGGTTAGAAATGTAATGCCTGAAGGGTTAAGAATTCCAGTTTTGCTAATCTAAGAGGATGATATTTTAGAAGTTATGGGTAGACTTTATATAAAGGGAAAAGTAAAGGATTAGGTGATAAGATAGGGTAAATATATTTTGCAATAAATGAAAATTTAATATTACTTATATAAGACTTGTGAATAAGAAACCAAAGGGAGAAAATAACAGAGGAGTTAAACGATTTTTTTGTTTTAGAAAACATATAGGTTACCATTTGGAAAAATGGTTTTATTCAGTATTAATGGGAAAAACATCATATTTAGCAAGTGTATTCATGTTGCCAACAGTCTGTGAAAAAGAGCTGTTATGAATATTGTTTTTGTTCATACGGGGTTCTAGATTTAATTCAGTAAAAAGAGAGGTTTTGTATTTACATAAAGAATAAGGAGGTATAGGGTTAATAAACCCAGTGGTACATACTGCCTCGTTAAATTTATATAAAATATTCAATTGATAAATTAAAAATATGAGAGATTAGTTGTAAAATTGTTTAATTGTAAGTATGAAAGATTTTGGGGTATGGTGAAAGGGAGAAAAGAATGTATAAATGAGGAGATGAAATGTTATCAAGAAAAAACAATGTGGAAAATAAAAATTGTTGAAATAGAAAAAGACAGAAAATGTGGTATAAGAATAAACTGATACAATATTATTATGTTAAACCATGGGAAAATCTAAAAGAAAAAAGTAAAGCCATAAAAATAAGAATGAAATGGAATAATAAGAAAGCAGAGTATCAAGATTCTTTTGTGGAGTAATAGATAAACTACAATGGAAAGGAAAAATGTCACAACAAAAGAGAAGTGAAAGAATATGTTTATATTGTGGGGAGGAAGAAAACTACAAGACATGTATTCTTGAAATATAAAAGCATAGTGAACTTATGGAAAAAGTTATGTAAAGAAAATGTCTTTGTAGATATAAAATAAGTGGATAAGATAAATATGGAGATGATTAAATATATGTATTATAAGAATCAAAGTAAAAATATGTTAAAAGAATAAATAAAAATATGTTATATGGAATGAAAGGATAAATTAAATCATGTTTAATGGAAAATGGATTTTCACAACAATGTTGAGCAAAATCAGATGGTTATGGAAAAAAAGAGTGAGGATCTAATAAAGATGAAAACCTAATAAAATAAATATGAATGTTTAGTAGTAAAGAAAGAAAATGGTGTATTGTAAATGTGTAAGTATGTAGATATGTAAATATTTTGTAAATTATGTTTTAGTATGAATAAAGGACCCATATTTTTTTTGGTATCCACCTGAGCTACCACCAACTTGGTTTAAGGAACTATCTAGCAGACAACTGCATCAGGAGGGCAGCAGCCCCTTATGCTGCACTGCAGTGTCAACAATCCATCTAAATGGTGTGGGAATAGAACCCACAACCTTCTGCACAAGATAGAGTGTGCTAACTGTTGTGCCATTGACACTGCACACTAAATGTGGATGTTATTGTGGATTCACTTTCCTGATTAAGAACATCTGAACTGTGGTCATTGTAATCCACAGATGTCTATACCCAAAGTATAAACCCAGTTATAGTCACTTGATACTATATACTTCAAATGTCCATTTCTAATAAAAAATGCTTGCTGTAAAATATTCTAACTTGCTTTACACAAATGCAGTCTAGTCCTGCAATGACAGACTAATGACTGTTTAAGTTGATCATGACAGTGGGGTCTACCATTTTGCTTCCTCTAACAGCCCCATACTCAGCAATCATAGCCATCGACTGGATACTGATATGCTAATGTATTTCTGGTTTGTTTCAAGCAAACACATAGTACTCAAGCTTATTTCACACAGATGCACATTATTTCTACAAAGCCAGTCTGTTAAACTGATCAAACAACAAGAGGGTAAATTACCTTATTCACAAATAGCCCCTCACCCTACATACACTGCAGTATATACCTCATCTAACTGTGTTACAAAATAATACCTTTCAATCTTTAAGTGCAAGGATCAGGAACAAAACCAAAAATAATAAGGAACAAGGCCCAAAGTCAGGGACAGATTTTAAATATTGCTCTTAAATACCTTGAAAGTATTTCCCCTCCCATTTACATGCCCCAGCTGACCATAAGCTACCCAGGTGTAGCATTCATCTTTAAGTGTCCTCAGTGGTGTCCTTTGGGGCTCTGACTTCACCACCAATTATGACCTAGGGAGGGTAAGTGGAGTGGAGCAGACTGTAGAGACAGGTGTGTTTGCTCTTCTGTCCAGGGAGGATTTTTTGTATGTCCTTTCTGGGCAGCATTAATGACATCACCCACATCATCACACTCAATGTTGGCTAGCTTCACCCCTCACCTCGGATGCTGTAGTTGTACTGCACTTTGTCTCATGATTATGGCATATCCCCATTACTGGAGATGTGTCTATCATGGACAGAAATCCTACCCTTCCAGAGAGATCAAACCTTCAAATCAGGTCTTTCCCACCACTCTCTCCCAAGCTCATCCAAGCAGCAGACCCTTTAGAAAATCTTGATTCATTTGAGTTGTAGTAAGGGCTCTGTCTCTCTATTCCATGGAACCAGGTATGTCATATATATGCTGAAGGATAAGAAGTCTGAAACTCAACTATTTGCCTTTAGTGATTTGTAAGAAAACCACACATTTTTTCTGGAACAGACCAAAATATGCGACAAAGTCAGGAACATTTTGTAAAATAAAAAGAGAGCAAGTTGCTTTTAAAGGCAGTACCCCCTCCTACCCATCCTAGTGATTGCAATTCTCAATCAATAAGTTTCATAAAACCACTTATCAAATTTTATGGGGCATCAACCAAAAATATGAGGCAAAGTCAGGGACATTCTGTGAACTCAGTGACAGTTTCATGTCTCATAAAATAATAGTCAGACAGTAAGTATTCCAGTTTACTTCATGCAAAACCACACTAGTCATATAAATCCAGACTCTAGTAGATAAAATACAAGACATTAAGTTGCTTTTATCCATATTTAGCAAGTCCCCCACTAACTGTAATGAAAAATAATTTGGTAGAAAACTTCATATTTTATTAAGCATAGACCAGCAATATTAGACAAATCGTAGGATATTTGGAGAAATGAGGGATAGTTTCAGCCTTGATTCACATAGAGTGGCAAAAAATTAAATATGCCAATTTATTTCACATAAATGCACACCTGTCCTTAATAGTAAACTATATCTTAGCAAAAAGAGAGGGCAAGTTGTTTTCTTCCACAGCACAGGTACCCCTCTCCATTTTATTTGGTTGCCTGCCAGCATAATAAAAAACATACCTCACACTACCACAACTGCAAAACCAACAAAATCCAACCAAAACTATCCATATGGCATTATTTATTATTTAAAGGCTTTCTCATTGCACTTTCTCATTGCAGTTCCAATGAATCATGGGAAAGCAACAAACAGAAAGCTTTAGATAGGGTTGCTGCATGTGTTTAAAATGACTAATTTTTTTAAGTAAAGAAATGGTGATTTACTTAAAAATAAATAAAGTGTCATAGAATGTATGCATGGTACTGGCTTTGTCCTGTGGTGACACTGGGAAAAGATATATCAGTCTTCATGTGCCAAAAGTATGTCAGGGAACTTTTGAAGTATCCTTGAGGCAGAAGCCTGTGAGATATCCATAGTGTCCCCAATATGTCCCTGGAAGGTCCCCATGGCAAGTATAGTGATAGCTGTACATACCTTGGTATCTGCTAGTAAAGGAATGCCATGTATCTCCCTAGTTCCCATCTGTCAGCCATACAGACTCATCTAAGCCATAGGAGATCTATGTTCACTCAAAACCTGTCCAATAAATCTTATACAACAAAGATGAGATGGGAAATCATTTGTCTGTACCTCCCTTTTCTGGGCCAGCGAGCATTGCTTTGCACACTGGGGGTTGACCTGTCCAAAATAAACAGCTCAGAGTGGTTCACAGCTAGATTGACAGCATAAGCAAGTGTCTTTGCAGAATGCAAAGTCAATAGAAATGGCACAGATTTCCTTAATATAACTCATCTGCACATGGTGTACTTGTGCATTGGAAATCAACTACGAAATGCATAGGAGCAGGAAGAACACCGTATGTGCATAGGATTGTAGGAGATTTCTCACACATTTCTCATTTGCATCATATTATTCCCTCATTTGCATACATTTTTCTCAAACTAAATATAACAATTTTGTCTAAGCACAGCTACTGTCTCTAGCTCACACCTAAGCTGCATTTGTTTGTAGGCCACACTTACCTGCTGTGTTTATGTGCAATGACTGTGAATATCCATGGTTGCTATACATAAACCAAAGAAGAAAAAATGGCCTGAGGGATTCAAAGAACCCCAATAACCATCAATGAGAAGTGCAAGTAGTCTACAGCCCACAGGAGAAAAGACTTCGTCACAAATGTCCACTGCAAATCGCAAAGTTTATTTTCCACACCATGACATGCACAACTCAGTTGAGCACAATTTAAAATTAATGGGCTTTTGTCCCGAACAAAGACTAGAACTTCATCAGAGCTAAAACATCTTTGCCATTGGAACAGTTTCAGTGGAACAGCTTTGTCTTTTCAGGTGCAGGCTGCAGTTAGCTGAGATGTTCTCTGGGTCATGTTTATCTTCTCTAAATACTGCAGCCCAAAACCAGAGCACAGCATCTTCACCAGAGTTACTGCAGCTCAAGATAAACACACAGCCATTCTGCGACCAGAGGTATTACCATTACTGTGTATCCAAGATGAATAAGCACCTTAGTTATTTGTCAAACTCATTTCTACTTTACATTCCTTTCTTTGCCTGCAGCTTGTTATAAAATTACCTTCATGTAATCATAAACTGGCTTGCTTATTAATGTTCTTCTATCTGCATGTAAATATTTAACAATCATACGTTGATTTGACACCTGATAATGTTCTTTATATGGCCTTCTGTAGTACAATGCTGAAGTGCAAGTCATCAACGATGTCTTCTGAATGTGGCAAGGTGCATGTACTATGTGTAATATCTTAGTTACAGTTAAGTTACGTTGTATAAGTTGAACTTACCTAACAGCAGATATTCAAATGATCACTGTTGCAGTAGCCTTAGTTGTATGGATTATATTTTAGCAAGGATATAAAAGCTGGCCAGCTTCCAAAGCTTCAGGGCACCTACCACATGCTCAAACTGTCAGGTAGCTCAAGCTGAGCTGACTAAAAGACAAGTGTGGGTGCAAAGCCCTTCAGAGCTTTCCTGCTAGCAAAGAGAAGGAGGCTGAGCCCTGAATCAATAATGTAAGGAATAACAGAAAATCAATGTCCACACCCTGGCATAAAAAAACACAGCAAAAATAAGAGAAATGGAGGGAGGATGTGGCTATTGCAGCACTGATAGTAAGTTCACTTTACACACCTGTGCTATGTCCTTAATACTGATCACTACTGCAGTAGTGTTAGCTATATGGGTAGATTATCATAGCTAACTATATTTGGGAGGAGGAATGAGAAGTCCAGGAACACCTGGAGAATGGTCCTAGCAAAGATTGATCTAGACCTAGAGAAGAAATCAAGCTTATAGCACTTTGTAAAAGTATGTAGAGAGGAACACATAGCAGCTTCTAGAGTATTTCTACAATCCAACCCTTTCCAAAAAGCCATAGATAAAGCCAAGGCCCTGGTAGTGTGAGTCTTGACCCTGCCTGGAATAGATTTGTCATGGTGATTATAAAGAAAGGTAATAGCCTTAGACAGCCATTTGGAAATAGTCTGTTTACACAAAGATTGCCCCTTCTTCATACAGTCACAAGAAATGAACAATTGAACTGAATATCTGAAGATATAGTTCTGTCAAAATCATACCCGAGTTGTCTGTGGACATCCAAGATATGGAGTCTTTCACATTTTTAGGTTAAGGAAGGAAAATGGGGAGGTGGATAGTTTGGCTTAAAGTAAACTTGGATACCACTTTAGGCATAAAAGGATTAGTTCTCAAAGAAATCCTGTCCCTATGGAAACTGAGGGAGGGTTGACACACCATAACAGCTTGCAACTTGGATACCCTTCTTGCAGTGGTCAGAGTAATCATTAAAACTGTTTTCCATGTTAAGAACCTCAAGCTAGCCAGATTATCTGGTTGAAATAAAAGTATTAGCTTCTGTAACACACAATTAAGATCTCAATGAGAGAAAACCAAGTTACTTGGAGGCCTCTTATGCAAAAACCCTTTGAAGAACATTTTGACATGAGACTGCCTTGGAAGAGGAAGATACATGGGTAGATATGCTAAAATATCCAATAAAAGAACCTTTATAGAGGAATAAAAAGGCCATAGTATAATAACCCTAGCAAATATTGTAAAACCAGAGAACAACTAGCCTTGAATGGGTGCTGGTTGTGTTGTTGGCACCAACTAGAAAACATTTTCCATTTGCTAATATATGAATTTCTAGTAGCACACTTTCTTGCCTCCATTAGTACCTGCTGCATGTCCTCAGAAAACAGGTGCCTAAAAGGAATTAAGACTCCATCATCCAGGCAGTCAGCTGAAGATTATTGATTTTGGGGTGTATCAAACATTCCTGTTCTTGTGTGAGTAGATTCATTCTGTGAGGAAGCTTGTGGTAATTGCCCCTGACCATTTCCAAAAGAAGGGAGAACCACAGTTGTCTGGTGGGCAGAAGGGGGTCACCACAATGATCTCGGGGAATTCCTTCTGAGTCTTTGAATCTTCAGAAGCACTCAGGATGTTAGTGAAAGGGCAGAAAGGCATACAGGAACATTCCTGTCCAAATAAAAGAAAAAGGCATCTGTCTTCCAGGCCTTCTTTCATGGAGTTCTGGAACAGAATTTTGCTAATTGCTTGTTCAGAGAGGAGGCAAAGAGGCTTACTTGAGGAACTCAGCACAGATGGATCAAATCTTGGAAACCCCCCTGATCTAGTTTCCATTACTGAGGGTCTGACCTGGTCCTGCTCAGTTTGTGTGCCGCACAATTTTGCTCTGATGAAATGTAGGATGCCTGTAGAGTGAGACTGCATTGTAAAGCTGTATCCAAAGCTGAGATGGTCAGTCGTAAAGGAGATATGACCTGGTTCTCCCTTGCTTGTGGATGTACCACATGACTAGGGTATTGCCTTTAAGCACTTGAAGGGTTCCTGTGGACCAAAGATGGTTCAGAGAGTTGAGTGCCATGATGAGATCATGTATCTCCTTAATATTTATGTGCCTGCATCAGTCATTGGTGACCCACACCCCCTACACTTTTACCCCTCATGAGACTGCTCCCAAAGCAAAGAACAAAGCTTCTGTGGTGAGTGACTGCTTTGAGGCAGAGAGGGAGAAAGGGAGACCTGGATTTAAAGGTATCTGTTGGCTTCACCAAAAAATGTATCTTCTGGCAAACCCCAGTATTGGGATCTGAAAAGATAAAGGGTGTTGATGCTGGGACCAAAGGGGTTTCAGATACCACTGTATCTTTTTCATGTGAAGTATTCCCAGGGGTATCATGAGAATCACAGATGCCATGACACCCAAAATCCTGAAGTATTCCCTCATAATGACCAAAATCTGAGTGTAAAACTTTAGAATAGATCTAAATAAAGATCTATTTCGGTACTTACGTATTATCGCAACCACACATTGTCAGCATTCAAGTCATTCTCTGCAGCATTCCATTCTCACTGTAATTTCGTGTTGCTGAGAATGCCGTGAATGCTGACAATGTGTGGTTGTTATAATATGTAAATCATAGCTTGTTAAAGTTTCTTCTACACAACATCTGCTCTCAACAATTCTTGTGGCATTTCTGGTATCAGCTTCGACATTTCACAAATGGGTTTCTTTTTTTTTTTTAAAACAAATTTATTGTTTTAACATATAAGAGAAATATCATAACAATTTTATACAAATAATTAAAAATAGGTATTATTATAATATTCAACAAAACAACTAAAGTATTTACAAAGACATCCACTACAATCAGATCAATTAATTAAACTAAAATACTGTGCTATTGAAATTAGAATTTTTTTAACAAATTTTGTAAATTATCCCATACAATAGAATGTGAAGTTTTTCTAGTTGTTCTCATTCTAATTGTGCTTATTTCCATATGACACATTATATTCATAACATTTTTAAATTCATTGAACGAAGGAGGTGTATCTGAAATCCAATTTCTAGTTATTATTTTCCTAGCCACTGCTAGGATAGACCATAACAAGGGAAGCTTAATCTTTTTAACACATTGAGGTACAGGTGTGTTGAATAATATAAGAGACTTAGAAATAATGAAATTATCTGTAAAAGAGCCTGCAAAATTCATTAATTGACTTCCAGTATTCTTTCAACTTCATACAGTCATAAAACATATGAGCCCAGTCAGCATTAATTTCTACATTACATCTCTTACATAGATTATCTTTATTATTAATTTTATTCATCATCAAAGGTGTATAAAAGATCTATGTAAAATTTCCATGTATAAAGTCTCCAGACAATGGAAGATGTAGTTCTTTAAGCAGATTCCAATATATATTGTTTATCTTGTTGAGTTGGTGGGTCCCCATTAATAGAGGTGAAATAATTCCAGTATGAATCTACATTGTAAAAGTTTCTTGTCTGATAATTTTATGTATATATGAAAGTTTACCTTTATCAGAAACTTTATGCTGTAAATTTATTATCAAGTAATCAATCAGTTTTGGAATAGATTCTTTAACTGTTATAGACATTAGATCTATTCTATCAATGAGATGCTGTCTAAAGATCTGAACCTCTAACCAGCAAGTTTCTCTTAGATCAAATTCTTGTTTTAAGAAATCTAGATTTTTAACTTTATTATCAGATATCAGCTGATACCAGTACTTTAGATTATTATCTATAGCTAAATGAGCTCCTTCAGAAGTAGATGACATAAGCATACCCTGAGTATAAATTATAGGGAATACAATACAATTCCATTCCCTATACTTAGGGTGCATGAATATAAAGTTACGATAACTAATAATAATATTTAATGGGTAACAGACCATATGTTTAGGTGTAATAGGTGAAGTACAAAATTCCTTTAGCAACCACAACATGGAGTTATTTATAATCATATTTTTATGTGTTAAGATTTTCATGAAGTGCATACTAATTAGCTCCCAATAATCTTTCCATTTTGACATATGACCGATCTATTAATAAAGTAATAACTTTTATAATAGAAGAGATAATATATAAATTAAAGTCTGGAAAAGAAATACCCCTTGAGACCAGCTATTAGTATGTTTCTTTAATGCAATCCTAGGTCTATTAGGTGCCCATAAGAAATTTAACATTAGTGTATTCAGTTTCTTGATAGTTATTTTTGTAGGTGAAAGTATTATTGATTGTATTAAGTATAAAATCTTGGGGAATATTATCATTTTAATAATTGTAAGTCTCTCCTCCATAGTAAAAACATATTATTCCAGGTATTAAAAGATTTTGTATATTAAGAAAACAGGTATTATAGTTATTATATATAATAGATTTAATATCTTTAGATAGTATTATACCTAAATAAGTTATCTGACCTGAGTTGGGTACATATTTAGTAAAATCACTAATGAGAGTATTTTTTCGTGTATATATAGGTAGTATTTTAGTTTTTTCTTCATTGAATATTAAACCAGAAATACTTTTAAAATTCATCATTTTATCAAATAAAGACTGCATAGAAGAATTAGATCCTGCTGATGTAATTAGAACATCATCTGCAAAAGTTGAATTTTTGATGTTGTATTTTCTTCTATTTCAAAACCCTCTATGTCAGTACTGTTTCTAATCAAATTAGCCCAAGGCTCCATTACTAAAGTGAATAATAGTGGAGAAAGTGGACATCCTTGCTTTGTACCTTTAAGAATGGGTATTTTTGTGAAACATATGTTCCTACCTTAATATAAGCCAGCGTTCCTTTGTATAAATGCTCAATTAAATTTACAAATGCATCAGAGAAATTTCTGCACTTCAGTAAGGTAAACAGATAGTCCCAACTTACTGAATCAAATGCTGAACCTATATCAAGACTAATAAGTGTTAAATCTTTCTTTTTCCTATTTGCAAAATCAATTAATGTTAAAGTTCTTCTTATATTATCAAAAGTATTTCTATTTACAATGAAGCCCATCTGATCTATGTCTATAATGCCGGGATAATTGTCTTCAATCTATCAGCAAAAATACTCATAAACATTTTATAATCAACATTAAGTAATGAGATGGGTCGATATGAAGAACATCTAGTTGGATCTTTATTAGGTTTTAAAATTGGCGAAATAAATGTATATTGCCAAGATGGGGGGGTTATTAACTCAGTTTGGGTCAGAATAAAAACCTTATGTATTAATGAATATGTAGTTTTAGAAAGGATTTTATATATCTCTGGTATAATACCATCATTACCCGGTGCTTTGTTTGATTTAAGCTTATTTATTTGTGTAATAACTTCTGTATATGAAATACTCTTGTCCAATAGTTTAATCTGTTGTTTATTAAGCTTTTTATTCATGTTTGTGGTTATAAACTCCTTTATTTTATCTTTAGGTTCCATGTTAATGTTGTTATGGTTAATCTTGTGAAAGTGATTTCTAAATTCATCCAGTATTTCTGGTATACTAGAAACATTCTTCTTTTCCTTAGAGAAAAGATTTCTTTGATATGGTTTTGTTTATTCAATCTTTTGTTTTATTTTTAAGTCTATGTAAGTATTTGGGGCTTATTGAATAAGACAAAACTTATATTTCTCTAAAGTTATTTTAACTTTATGAGTTAAAATTTCTTTGTATTTCTCATTTAGTTTGTTTATTTCTTCAATAACTTTCTTGTCCATAATATTTTCTTTATTATTATGTTTATAAGAATCTAGTTTACTTTGAATATCTAACAATTCCTTATCCCAAGATTTTCTTTTGTTATTATACCATCTGATACTTTGTCCATATAGATATGATTTTAAGGCATCCCAAACATAGACAATGGAGACTTCAGGAGTATTATTTATGTCTAGAAAATGTTGTACTTCTGAAAGTATATATTCTTTATAGTCTTTTAGCTGAGTTAAGTATGCTGGTATCCTTTTGATCTGAACATTATGAGTATTTTTTATCATGAATTCAAAAACAATTGAGTTATGATCAGATATAGGACACAAAATGATTTTGGAATTAATTAAATCTGTTACCATCTGGTTAGAAATGAAGACCCTATCTATTTTTGAATAAGTTTTGTATCTGTTAGAAAAAAAGGTGTATGGTAATGATTTTGACTCCATCTGATTATTAATATCATTCAAATGATAAGAATTAGCAAAATCATTTAAATGTTTTGCATTAGATGTAATTCTTCTTTTCTTTATAGTGGTAGTATCACTTTCATGTAGTATACAATTAAAATCACCAGCTAAAATAATATCCCTATAGAGAATGATATGATCTTATCAATATGATGTTTCACTGTATTAATACCAATTCCAGGTATCCAGTATACATTAATTAAAGTGTAAGTCTTCCCATTAATTTGTATTGTAACCATACAAAACATTCCTTTGTCATCCTGATAAGACTTAATGGTTTTAGGAATGGGCATACTTTTATTCCATAAAATAGCCACTCCTCTTTTTTCTGAGTGTGCTCTGAACTAACCAATACTGCATACTTATTAGTGGCTAGTTTATCAATATCTTTTTCAAGAGATGGGTTTCTTGCAGGAAGACTAGATTGGCCTTGTGTAGATTAATGTATCTTATTAGGCTTGCCCTTTTACACGGATTATTCAATCCATTAATGTTTAAAGAAATTCCTTTTAAAGATGTCATTTGGCATTTTTAAAACTCAAGAATCTTATGATCGAAATAACAAATAACAAGATAAATAATGTTACATCTCCTCTTTTAGGTGTACCTTTAAATATAGCTGTATTTATTAAATCTCTTATGGGATTTTGTATAGGATTCAATTTTGTTTGTAGTGACAATGAGTGTACAAAATATATTGTGGATGTCAAAACTATATACATATAACAATGAACAAGTGAAAATAATGTAAGGATTAAACCTTGCATCCCGCCTGGAGTTGAAAACTCCAACTTAGAGCAGTATTTACGACTCAAGTTAACCCCCTACCCTAAGCAGCAGTACCTCAGCTACCACCTTATCAATTTAATACTAGTTATATTTAACTGAGGTTAACAGTTTTCAATTCAATTATCTATCAAGACAAAACTACACATTTGGTAAAACAGCATCATATAAACTAAAGTAAACTTTTTTTTTTTTTTTTTTTTTTTTTAAAACTGTTCATACTATTATATAGATCTATGTAATATATAACACTTGAATTCTAATAGCATTCAAATAATCTTAATGTTAGAAATCAAGAGGAGAGAAAATTATGTTCTAACATTCATTTAAATCAAAAACTTTGGCTAATATGATTCAGACATTACATGCATTAAGATGCATCTATTTTCTGTCATGTGAATTCTATCAACAGCTTCAAAAAAAATCTTGAATTGTTTGTATATGAGCATTTACTTAAACTCATTATTGTCAATAGAGTAAAATATTGTATTCATAAAAATTATTATAAATCATATTGCATAGTTATGCAGATTCTCAAAAACACCTGCGTTATTACCTAAAAAAAAAAAAAAAAAAAAAAGCCATCACACACATAAACACAGGCACACGCATACATATACACACACATATATACACACACACACACACACACACACACACACACACACACACACACACACATACATATACACATACACATATATACATAGATACACACACACACACACACACACACACACACACACACACACATATATATATATATATGATCTCACTGAGTTGTATGTTAGTAGAGCACTATCCTACTTGCTGTCCCTAGAATAAATCTGTCTGCTTTATACAAAATAATGCACAGCAAACACATATTAGTAACCAGATTTTACAATCATGCTAACCTACTGCTTTAAAATATATCACATGACATTTCTTCCAGAATAGAGTTATAAGATTATTTATGCTTGCCAATCAGATGAATTAAATGAGTTATAGTAAAGTATATGTTTGGGACACAAGTTTTTAACACAGATTATTATGCTACTGTTAAGTAGATTTTCAAAAACATTTAAATAAATGTTTCATTTTCTATGCCTTCTAAAATAAGATATTTACTTGCTACAAGAAACTACATCAGTCAAACTCATCATAACTGACATATTTTATGAATAGAGTATTTTTCCTGAATCTGTGGTGTGTCAGTGTGATAACCTTGTCAATGTTTATACTAACTGCTTTCAGTTTCTCTGTGAAAATTCTGTGAGTGAAGCTTCTGAGGAAACTCATGGACACTATGCATGAGACAGCCCACATCCCAGATTGTCTCCTTAACATTTTGGCGGAAACTTATTAAAACTTGTGGCAAACATTCATTTTGTCAATAGAGTAAAATATTGTATTCATAGAAATTATTATAAATCATATTGGATAGTTATGCAGATTCTCAGAAAAAAAGCCATCACACTCACACACACACACACATATATATATATATATATATATATATATATATATATATATATATATCTGATCTCACTGAGTTGTGTGTTAGTAGAGCACTATCCTACTTGCTGTCCCTAGAATAAATCTGTCTGCTTTATACAAAATAATGCACAGCAAACACATATTGGTAACCAGATTTTACAATCATGCTAACCTACTGCTTTAAAATATATCACATGACATTTCTTCCAGAATAGAGTTATAAGATTATTTATGTTTGTCAATCAGATGAATTAAATGAGTTATAGTAAAGTATATGTTTGGAACACAAATTTTTAACACAGATTATTATGCTGCTGTTAAGTAGATTTTCAAAACATTTAAATAAATTTTTTTTTATGCCTTCTAAAATAAGACATTTACTTACTACAAGAAACTACATCATTTAAACTCATTATAACTGACATATTTTATGAACAGAGTATTTTTCCTGAATCTGTGGTGTGTCAGTGTGATAACCTTGTCAATGTTTATACTAACTGCTTTCAATTTCTCTGTGAGAATTCTGTGATTTGAAGATTTTGAGGTAACTCAAGGACATTGTGCATAAGACAGCCCACATCCCAGATTGTCTCTCTTAACATTTTGGCGGGAAACTTGTTAAAAACTAGTGACAAACATTCATTTAGCAGTGTAAATGCATCTAAACATGACAGAACCTCCACAATATATTCCACAGATCATCACAGCCTCTATGCAAGTGAAATTAAACTCAAAATTACCAACAAGCAATAAAACTCAGCATTCTTCTCCCAACTCAATTTTCATACAAATCCTATTATTCACTGTGCCCACACAGTCTAAAGCATTTCTATATATTAATAAAGAAAAGAAAAGAGAGTAGAAAATAAAAGGGAGTGAGGCAGAAATAAAAATGTAAGAGAAAGCTGTAAGAAGTATATACAATGGAATGTTACTTACTGTTTATATTAATAGAGTTAAAAATAAAACATATTATTTACTCTTATTTAGTTCTGATTATTATTAGTTAAAGCATGACAGATTATTTACAAACAAGCATAAGCAGTATAATCAAGAAAGTATAATTAGAAATAGCATTTGAAGAACTTATAAACATTTACAAGAAATAAATATGTTATTATTCTATTAATGATATTTTCATTACTGTTCTCTCCCTGCCCCTACCCTTTACCCACTACATAATCTAAATAGAATGTCATTGTTTAAACAAAGAAAATAATAAAGAAGAAGGAAAAAAAAAAGGTAAAGATAAAAATGTATCAAATTACTAACCTTACTTTTTCAGAAAGAAAAACAATCAAATCAGTCACAGCCTGCCATTAAAGACTCAGGCTGTTTGTCTGGTTATGAAACAAAACATTCCTTTGCACATAGTGAATAACCTTGATTAAATCTTTTCCTAAATATTTGTGGCTTTCTGGAAATGCAGGAACTATATTCAAAAGATTAATAATGAACTAAAATGATGAGAGAGAAAAAACATATAACAAATCATTTGTTTTAGTCTCTTCTTCTTCTCTGAAGTCTTCCAGGAAGCTTCAGTTGCCAATCTCTTTAATGAAGAACTAGCCCATTCCATTTCTTCTATTTTATCCAAAATCCTTTTTCTTTGACAAACAGTAAAGCAGAGTCTAAATCATCGAAGACCTTAGGACCATCAGGAAGGAAGATTTTAAGCTTGGCAGGAAACAGAAGGTATGTTTTAAACTGTGCTTTTTAAGCTCCCTTATTAGTGGCAGAAAAACTTTTCTTTTAGCAATTACCATGGAAGAATAGTCATTGTCAAAAGCACAGTTGTCTCATTAAACTTAACAGGAGCTTTAGCCCAAGCAGATTTAAGAACCATCTCTTTATCAAAGATGATAGAAATCTAACTATAACTGATCTAGGATAGTTTTTGTTAGAGTTAGTATTAGCTATAGATCTATGTGCTCTTCGATACCAAAAGAGAATGCTTCTGGTAAATCTAAAGTTTTAGGGAGCCATGTTGTTAAAAAGAAGTAATATTGTTACCTTCAATATTTTCTGGCAGTCCAAAAATCCTAATGTTATTGCCTAGATCTATTTTCCAGGTCATCCAGCTTTGTTTGTAAATGTGTATTTTGTTTCAGCAGAAACTCAATGTTGATTTCCTGTTCTTGTATTTTATTTTCCATGTCATTCACAGCTTCTTCTATGCCTGTCATCTGGATCTTCTGTTGTTGCAGGTCCATATGTAACAAGTCTATTTGTTTTGTAGTTTTTTCTATGAAAGTGTCTATTTTAGTATCCATTTTATCCATCTTAGCAGTAAGTTGCTGGACTATAATTATCAGAGACTGAAGTTCTTTCTTGATGCTGGAGTCTTGAGAATTTGTCTTACTGGAACTCATTTCAGACTGATAAACTGACAGGAAAATTTCCAAAGTAATTTCTGACAGGAATATTATTAAGATTTCCTTTCTTTTTTAGATATAGTTCAAGAACTATATAAAACAAACATATTTAGAAAGAAAATTACTTCAAGAATTAATTTTTTAAGTAATTAATTCCTGTCAATGTAATGAAATTGGTGGAGCTGAAGAAATCTGCTGCTATCCTGTGTTCATCCTTCCACAAATGGGTTTCTGAAATACTGCAATCACATGTAAAAAATAAAGTTAGAAATGCTAAGAAAGCATTACAAAGCGTGCCGTTAATCAAGTGTTCTGCTTATATTTTAAATTGTTACTTGTCTTTTTTTTTTTTTTACTTTAAAATACAGAGTTTGTTCTTTATATCATTATAAATTCTGTTCTTAATTTACAGAAGAAGGCTTTATTCCTTTAAAAATCATACAACAGAGATTTTAATGTAGACAATTATTTTGGGGAGAAGGGATTAAAATATATGTGTAATTATCAATGTTTACAGTCATTGTGTTTTATTGCACATTCTTTTTAAATATGTTTTTCTCATTGCACTCCTCCCCCATCCCACCCCACTCACACACACACACACACACACACACACACACACACACACACACACACACACACACACACACACACACACACACACACACACACACACAAAACGGGCTTCCATCTCTCTTCATACCTTTACTTAAACTGGTTTTCATTTTTCTATGATTTATTTTTGAAGTATTTTGCATTGCTTGGTTATATTTTTAAAAGAGCATTATCTTAAATATGCTGGCCAAACTTAATCTGGAGAAGCTTCAAGTGATCAGTACTCCATATTATAAACATGCATTGACAGCATTCATGGCATTTTCTGCAGCACGTTATTCCATTCTCACTGAAGTAACGTGCTGCCGAGAATGCCTTGAATGCTGACAAATGTGTGGTTGCGATAACACTTAAGTACCCTATTTTTTTCCTGTGGAAGAAAAGTCCTTTGCACTGAAGTGTGCAGTTGACATCCCAGGCACACAGTCCTGTGTGAGGGAGTCAAGAAAGACGTTTGAATCTTCTCTTGGAATCCCATCTTGTGTAAATGATCTCTCACCCAAAAAATAAATTACTGACATTTTGAAAAACACTCTGCAAAAATAAGCAAATCATCTAAATATGAAAAAATATGGATACTCTGTAGTCTGTGGTGAGCTATAATTGGAGCTAGACACTTTGTAAACAGTCTTGGTGCAGTGGATAGTCCAAAGGGCCAGGCAGAGAACTGATCATGTGACCCAGACACACAAAACCTTAAGAAATTCCTGAAGTCTGGATGAACAGAGATGTAATGCTAAATATCTTTTAAGTCTGTGTTACCAGGAAATTTGAAAGAGGTGGAAAAGGTAACAGTTTGTGAAGTGACATCTCCAAGAATTTTCTTTCTTTGGCACTAGGAACATCCTTGAATAAAAACCCATCCCCACTTGGGAAGGAGGAACTGGTTCTACCACCTCTTGGGACAGCATGTGATGAAGAACAGGTGGAAACAATCAAGTCTGATCTGCAAGATGAGAAATGACTCCCTGGAAAGCAAGACTTTCCTCTCACTGCTATCTCTAACTCTGACAAATGCTTTTCAGACTCCATTTGGCTGAAACAATCTGTTGCTAAACAGAAAAATTGAGATTCTGATCTTCTGGAAGGGAAAAGTGGCCAAGGTGGGAGAGGGTCACAAGGTCTCTTGTATAGTCATTCAGATATGTCAGACTGCCCCTGATTTTGGAGGTTTGAGACTTCTTTTTGGAACCTCCTTGCCACTTCTTAAATGTTTGTTTACCTGAAATCTGTTGCATATGTTTATCCCATTTTTGGCCAAAATTGGATGAGGAGAAAGAAAATCCCTTGGACAGTCTGGAAAAGGAGGGCTTAAAAAAAATTAGCGATTCCCTGGGTCAGCTTCTCTATTTCATCACACTTTTTGATCATCTGCATACCTCTCAAATGTACCGAATTCCTCGGTATTTCACGTTTTTGAGGGCAAAATAATGGAGTACAATGAATTCCTGAGTGTCCCCTTCATTTTTTTATTTACAATTTGTAGATACCTCTGTTGCAGAAGTTTTGATTTTATACAGCTACTGAAAGCTTTTGTAGTGCTATACAGATTTCCTAAGAAGGAAGTCACATCAATTCTATTCAGGAAGTTCTGGAAACAAAGATAAAGGTCTGGCTAGTTTTTCCACTTCATCTGAGCAACACATCATTATGAGGTTCTGAATTGAACTAGTTTAGTCGCCATGGAAACATTTGCAATCTTTGGACTTCTATGCAACATCCATGGCTAATCAACTGTACCATCTGTTGTTTTATATAAAATACAAAAGGGTACATTCTGAGTTTCTCCAACCACTCACAAAAGTTTCAATATAAATAGGGCACACAACTGGGCAAAATGTGCAGGGGGGGGGGTGAATGAAGTTTGGTCTCTTTTTATTGCTATTACTTAGGAACCTGCTACATATAGAGTATAAATTCATACAATAAATTTGAAATTATGTCATTGTTCTTACATCAGAAACATGATACTTTAAACCACAGATGCAATACAAGTGA
The DNA here is from genome assembly GCF_019279795.1 of Protopterus annectens. Lineage (NCBI taxonomy): Eukaryota > Metazoa > Chordata > Ceratodontiformes > Protopteridae > Protopterus > Protopterus annectens. The sequence goes on along the minus strand of NC_056743.1, from coordinate 1,489,805,271 downwards.
CAGACGAGTGTTTCAGACTGCTATGAGGCTTTCTTATTCAAGTTGCTTGTGCCTAGCAGTGCAATGTAAGCAGCTCAGAAGTCCGCTAGTTCAAGTGTAACAACGAAGTATGAACTTAGTCATTCTTAGCAATGCTATTGCAGCACATCATCCCTGTTTGGAACATTCCAAAGACTTGAAAATATCTACTAAAAGTTCAAGACGTTAAAATTCATTCCCGCTGACATTATGAACTCTAGGTAGCACAGGAAATGATCTTTTTGTGCCTTTAATAAAATAAGCTTGTTTAAAAGAAATAACAAGCACAGCTAATGTACATTTACTATGTCGGGCACGCACTTCATCTTATGTCTAAAGTGCTCCATTTTGTCGTTCATTTAAATAGTAAGAAAAATACAAAATATAACTAGAAATGTGGAAATGGAAATGTGTGGATTCTTCGACGTTCCAAATCCTGCAAACTCAAGGAAAGCAGCATCTTGTTTTCAACTCTAGCAGTCTTACAGTGTTCTGCTGCTTCACCTGTATACAAGAGTAACATAAACCTAGTGAAACCCTCTAACCTTCACAGGTGGGGAAAATGGCATTGATTTTCAATACCACTGTATAGTTATGAACACAATGTTTTCTTCTTTTTTTCTGGTGATCATATTATATAGTTAACCAAATGTATCCTTAGCCCAGTGGTAGAGTACATTAACTGCTAAGGCTTCTGGGACAGAGCATTATATTGACAAATAATGTGACTTCCTTATTGTTTGTTAGGTTTAGCAAAATGCACGTTAAGGTCACATTTGTCTTATCAAAAATATTGATTTTACTTGTACATCTGAATGGAAAGAACATGTTTATTCATTTGTACTTGTACAATATCTCACCAAAGTTCTACCTTCCTTTCTGAATGTCCATTGCATAATGAATATTTTTACCTATTACTACTAAAAATGTTGTAAATACTACTGGGTTTTTTTTTTTTTTTTTGCTACAGTGCTAATTACACCATTATCTTGTTTTATAATGTCTTTTTAACGTGTATGCTCTTTCTATTTGCCATTTTTTATACTGTAACTCTCATTGTTATTGGAGCTTTTCTCTCTGGGCCTCCAGTGAAAATGGGTTCTTCGGGCCTAGTGGACTTCCCCGGTTATCAAACTGAAAATATATAAAATAAAAAAAAAATAATAAATAAACAATAACTAATAAAACAAATAAAATAATAAAAAAAAAATTACAGTAAAATTCTGTCCACATTTCTTTGTGCAAATATGTTTTTTGCCTAAGTTAAAAAGCCTTTCATATGCTGGAATAAACAGAAAATGAAACCATTCTCTATTTACACAGACTAGTGAATAATAATAAAGACATGGCTCAGGTAGGTAATGGGGCAGTTGGTAGCTGTTTTATACATCAGTATTGCACAATGTCTGTTCATCATGTTCCCTGTATAGCTGACAACTGGAATGAATATGAGGATGGGGTTGGGGATGTTGTTAGTATAAAATGTAAAACATGCATCCTGAGCAGCCAAGTGTTCAGAACACTCCACATTTGTGATTGATTTAAACTACTGTTCCACTGTTCCATATTGAACAGTGGTGGCTCCCCTTTTGTGATATACTACTGGTTAATATACTGCAATTAAAGTCAATTGGCATTGTGGTCTACAAGCCAATCAAGCATCTGTTCCTGATGCAAAGGGAGCCAGTTGGGAGGCACAAAATGTGGCCAATCCCATGCCACTACTAGTTTTTGCGCTACTGCAATACATTAATAAAGGATATTGCAGGGCACAGAAAGATCAGCACACTTAGAGTTATGGCTGTCTTCATCTGACTGCACGGTATCCAGATTGGTGATTACTGAGATGGGGTGGATTTGTTTGAACGGTTCATTTGCTATGATCATGGATAAGAGGTACGGGATACAGAGACTGGACAGGGAGGCACCATTTAAATGGGAGTTGTTATGGGCAATGCAATTCATCAGGTACAGTGACTGGTACAACAGGCCACTAACAACCTGAAGGAAACAGCTTACAAAAGGGCTGAAATTTGCTTCACTTGAGTCGGAATGGTTGTGGTGGTGATGTTGCTGGGCAGGGCTGTGGATTGCTTTTGTTGCCTGGGAGCTATATCTCTGCCTTGGATTATTTATTTGTTCTTCCTGATTGCACTTGGGGGTTGTGAACTACTGAACTTGCAGAGTTGTAGATGCTTTGTTTCCTTATTGGGCAGCGGTAAGTATCTGAATGTATAGTGTGTAGGAGTGATTAAACATTGTCCCAGAGAGGTGTAGAGTTTCAGATTTTTGCAGAATGTATTGTCCAGATTTTTGCCTCATATTTTTGGTCTGATGCTCATAAAATATGTGGTTTTCTGGCAAATCACTGAGTATTAAAGGCACGAAATAATGACATACATTTGAGTATCTACAGCAATATCTGGATTCACAGACCCATTTAACTTAAGCTGTTATCAGTATAATTTAACATTTGCTTACTTGTTTATTGTTTTATGTGTAGTTTTATAAACAAAGTAAAATTTGTATGGTAGCATTTTCTACTTTATCTGACTTTTTGGTTAAAGTTGAAACTGAACAGAGGAAGAACAAATTACTCTGCTCCTGCTTTCATTTGTCTGGTACAGCCGTAGCGTTGTTACCTCACAGCAAGAGCTTCTCCTGTTTAATTCTCGGCTGGAGCGCCTTCTGTGTGGCGTCTGCATGTCCTCCCCATGGTCGAGTGGCCTCTGAAAAGACATGCGTGAATTGGCATGCCTTTGCTGAAGGTTGGGCATCGGGCTGGCAACTCAGCACCATAAAAATCGACTGCCAATCATTAGCGGACCGGAGTTCCACTGTGGTGACCCCTAACCGGGAAAAGCCGAAAAGACAAACAACAACTTTTCTGTGTTAGTTGACTTAAGTTTTGAAACGTGTCCATGAGTTACGTGGAAGTGTTGATCGAACTCTTTGTTTTTCAAGTTCATCAGATTTGATACACAGACTGTTTTAATAGATAGTGGCAGAATCTTTCTAAGTCCCAGGAAGGGGAAAATTGCATTTTGTTATTTGCGTAAACATATGTCATTACTTTGTAATATTAATATTTTCAGCAAACTCTTTTCTGCTCTGTTATTATGAATGGCAGGTATGTCTCAGTTATTTGCTTGGCAGCATTCTGAGAGTAACATTTGCTTCTTATGTGCTACTAAGCTGCGTAATTAAACTTTAAAATGTTGTTATATAGTAGAACCTGTGGTCATTTAAAGTGACACAGTTGCATTTTGTCACTTTCTGAAATATCTGTAGACATCTGTTATGACAGTGAGTTAATTTTCCTTATTTATCCAGATGTGTGGAATTCGTTTATTCACTTACTCGCTTATTTTTAAAAGAGAACAGGTAAAAACAAACACGAAAAGACAGACATGATAGGTATTAAAGAATAAACAATAACTATCGCACAAAAGTAAACATGTAGGTAGCTGATGCACATGCCTATACACTATATGCACTGGACAACAGTGACAACTAGATTACTAACACATGAAAAGAAAAGTATACTATACACAGAGGTGAGATTGGGTGATATTGCACATAAGGAAGTGATCAGAATTGCACTTGAATGAGAATATATTGATTTTAGTTTGCAATAACTAAATAGAATTACTGTATGAAAAGGAAAAGAATGAGAGTGTAACAATCTGTTATAGTTTTGATAAATCTAGATTTACATCTGCATTAATGAGTCTTATTGCAGTTGGATAAAACCGTTCATTTATCTGGAGGTCCTGCAGCGAATACTCCGTAACCTTCTACCAAGTGCAAGTTCAGGGAACCAGCCATATGCTGGATGAGAAGTGTCACTTGGTATTTGTGGCACCTCTTTTTACATTTCATTTCAAAGAGCTCCTGTAAGGTAAGAAGATGAGTGTCCATGATCTTTTCAGCTGTTATTATTATTCCGTTTGGCCGTTGTGCTGTTAGCAAACTGTACATTGCAGTTGCTGGTGATAACGCTCTCAGTGGCTCCTCTGTAGAATATATTTGGAGTATTCTTAGAGAGCTTTGCTTTTCTAAGCCTTCTTAGGAAATGTAGTCGCTGCTGGGCTTTTTTAATTAGCTGGCCTGTGTTTGTACTCCACGAAAAATCCTCTGATATATGTACCCCCAGGAACTTTGTAGTTTGGACTCTCTCCACTTCTTCACCATTGATCTTTAGGGGCAGGTGCATGGCAGAGCTTTTTCTGAAGTCAATAATGATTTCTTTTGTATTATTAATGTTCAAGTCCAAACTGTTGTTATTGCACCATTCAGTCATGGAGTTGACCTCATTCCTCTGCCCACTCTCACCATCAACGCTTATGAGTCCCACCACTGTGGTGTTATCTGTGAATTTGATGATGTGTTTGTTGCTAGCTTTAACAGAGTAGTCATGGGTAAGGATAGTGAGCAATAAAGCACTCAGCAAACAACCCTGGGGTACTCTGGTGTTGACTGTAATACTCCTTGAAGTGCTGTTACCAGCACAGATCCTTTGTGGTCTTTCAGTCAGGAAATTGAGGATCCAGTTGCACAGCCCTTTATTTATACCAAAGTTGATTAGCTTAGGTTAGAAAGAGTGAAACAAAGCTCTTCTCAGAGTCTGAATCAGAAATCTGAGGACAAAACCCTGAATTTGTCCCTCCATCTTCCTGTTCAGATTCAGAATTTATTTATTTTATTTTATTTATTTTATTGCATTTGTTTACTGGGAAAGTCCACTGGGACTGAAAAAGCCAATTTTCAGTTGAGGATCAGGGAGAAAAGCTCCAACAATCTTGAATTTTGTCAGGAAAAGAGGCATCCCTCTTTATTTTACAAAAAAAGTATTCTACAAGAAGTATCAATAGCAGGAATTAAAACAGAGCCAGTCTCAGTAAACTACTCCTCAAAGAAATTTGAGGAGGAGAAGATGCATTCTTGGTTTTCTGTTTCTTTTTGACAGGACAAATAAGGCTGACTGCGTTACTAATGGCAGCCCCTGTTTCCCCGGTGATGGGCACAACATTCTGACACAACAGAGAAACCTTCCCTGTTCCCTATCCCAGGACCAACAAGAGTGGCTCTCCCTCACCCACTGAAGAGACTCCAACACCCACAGAGGATGTGGTGAACCCTTGCTCCATAGTGGACAAAAAAATTATCTTAGTAGCCAAAGGACTTCAGAGTACCGTGAAAATCCAAGAACAAATAAAACCAGAAGTCCAACGTTCAATAGCTTTAATAAAACTAATACAGAGCTTTCAAGTACAACTCTTTATCAGTGTATAAAACTTGAGGCAGTAACAACCCTTATATATTAAAAACAACCAATCAGCTCACACATTCAATTAACCTCATTTAAAGTGCCCAAAACATAATAATAAAATATACATATAAAATATGTCCATATAATAAACCATATCATGTTTATCCTTTAAAATTGGTTTTAATACTAACAGTAGTATTAAGCCCTGGGAAATGGTCAGCCTGAAAATAATTGATCCACTTATACTCAATAATTTCAGTTTTATTCACAATGTCTCCTCCACTATTATTCATATAGCCAACTTGTAAACTTCTAAATTTAAACTTATGTTGTGTCCCACTAATAGATACATGCTTTGCTAGGGCCTTAGTTAAAACATTTCTACGAATCTCTGACATATGTGCACTTATTCTCTCCTTCAATTTCTTATTAATTTTCCCAATATAAACAGTTCCATTGAATACAGTTAGCAAAATATATATCATTATCTGTATTACATGTACCCCTCACTTTAAATGTAAAGGTTTTTCCACTAATGGGATACTTGAAGGATAGGTCAGTGCATATATCCATGCAATGTGTACAATTGTGACAGGGAATAGTACCTATTGTATATATGTCTATTATATTTCATCATATAACTAATTGTGCCTCTGTTCTTATCCCTAACTGTATCTGTGCTTACTGTATCATTACTTATTCCTATAAGATAGGGTTTTGCTGTATCATGTCTCAACTGTCTAACTGCATACTTGGATCCTTCAATGAGATTACTATCGTAGCCCTTATTTATAAAATCTGACACCATCCCTTCCATTTCATTATTGAACGTCTCATCCTCGGTACTTAACCTCATAAATTGGCTCTTGATCACACCGTTAAATATATACTTAGGATGCATACTTTCTGAATGTACATATTTAACAGCTTGTACTTTCTTCCTATGAATAACAGTATTACAAACATGATCTTCCTTCATAATAGTAACGTCCAGAAGGTTAATGCTATCCATCGATATGTTAGCATCAAACAGCAAAAAATCAGTTGTAGAGTGCAAGTATTGAATAAAAATATGCAATTCATTAGGACTACCTTTCCATAATAAAAATATATCATCTAAAAATGTCTGTAGAAAAGCATATCAACATTTCTAAAGTTCTTATCTTGTCCCATACATATATGTTTTTCCTCCCATCTAGCCAGCACAATATTAGCATAGGTGCTAGCAACAGGAGTCCACATTGGTACACCTTGCTGTTGATGGTAATATATGTTGTTGAAACTAAACACATTATTTTCAAGAACACATTCCAGCATGGAGCACAAAAGTTCGACCTTAGATATACTAAATTCACTACGTGTGTTTAGATATTCCCTTAGTGATTCAATTCTATAGGAATCAGAAATAACAGCGAACAAGGATTTAATATCCATTGCCACTAACAGAATATTATTAATTACATTCATTACATTGTTCTTGGTCCATAGGGCTGTAGGAGCTACAGCACAGGAATCAGGGGTAGAAGATGAGTGGTCTGCGGTACAACAAATGGCCACAGCAGAGTCACCCACCTGCTGCTGAGACAAATTGCTGGACTGTTCTCTTCAATTTTTCCCTTGGAACTAGATAAACTTTCAACTTAAGCACTCAAACCATTCACTTCTCATACCGGCACTTGCTCAAAACTCATAACAAGCACTCTTTAGCACTCTTCAAGAAAAATCTTGATGATTGGATGGGAAATAGGAAATTCACCCCGGGGATCACCTCTATGGCTCTGCTTGACAGTGGCACAGGAAAATTATTTTCCTGGGTGGCAAAAGCCAGGGCACCTTTTTGGCTGGGCTTGTATAGGCCCCAGGGCCGACAGCCTAGTACCTACCTATGAAACTATGAATAAACCTTAGCACTAGACCCCCCCCCCTATACTGTAGAGAAAGACCAGGCTCTCTATTCGACCTTACCAGCCAGTCAGTAAAACAGTTCACTGTACCTATCCAGGCATGTCCAAAGGGCAGTTTCAGGTGTATTCTCCGGTCCAGCTGGTGAATCTGGGCATTTTGAGGCAATGTTACAATTACCTCATGTACACAGACAACCCCCTCCTCCTTCCACCAAACACTAATGCATGCGAGAGATGTAATTACACAGCAGTCAAGAGGAGAAGAGGATTACTTGCATCACACCACCAGTCTCACATAGACCTATGAAACTAGCATCGGCAAAAAACAAACATAAATACATGAAAACATACTCTGAGGCTCTAAATAAAAATCTGCAGAAGCAACAGAGACCTCCAAAGTAGACATCCAAGCAAACTCCACCTCCTAACACAAACCATGAAACACACACTTCACAAAACCAGTGTGTCACACAATCACAGCCCTTAAGGCAAAATAACATACCCAACGCACTAGTAATAGGTGACTCTATAGTCAGGCACACTTACATCCCACTCACTAGGATGAACAAGGAGAAGGTTACTGTTAGCTGCCTGTTGGGTGCCAGGAACCGCCACATAACACAAGCACTCAGGTTACTCCTGAACAAGTACAAATATGACTCTGTCATTGTCCATGTTGGAGTGAATGACCTGAGCCATACCTCCCTGGACTTCATGAAAAGAGGCATGGAGGAGCCCTCTGATCACATAGCCCAGGCAGTATGACCCTGACCCTGAGTAGCATCCTGCCCTCACCAAGAAGGATACAATGGTATAGAGAAAAAAATTATCAATTTCAACAATTGGCTAAGCTTCTGGTGTCATTCAAAGGGGATCCAGTGTCTTTCAGCCTGGGATGATATGCTCGACAAGCCACGCTGCTTCGCTAGAGATGGCTTGCACCTGTCACCCTTAGGCATTTGAATACTAGCCAAGGCTCTTGCCACCCCCATAGTGCCTTTTTTAGGCAAGGCTCAAAAGACAAACCACCACCGTAAATAGCACAAGTAACAAAAAACTGAGGGTAATGCTACTCATTGCCAGAAGTCTAAACCTCAAAATACACGCACTCGATGCACTCCTCAGTATGGAGAGAATCAATATATGTGCAGTAACAGAAACCTGGTTTAAGGCTCCAGAGAGCACCCCAGCACTACCAGGCTACAACTCATACCATACATTTCGGCAACAAAACCCGGACCAAAATACAAAAGGCAGGGGAGTATCCATATTCATCAAGGATACCCACACCTCCAGGTTAGTGGCACAGCACGATACTTCAGAGATCATCCACATGCAACTAACAATGGGCAAAACTGCTATTCAAATTATAGCTTGCTACAGATCACCCATCATGTCCCAGGACCCCCACTTCACATTCCTGGAAACACTGGGAAACTTAAAGGTCCTACCAAACACCTTGATATTGGGTGATTTCAATTACCCAAACATTAACTGGAAGAACTACTCAAGTACAAACTCCCTTGCCCAAAATTTCCTAGAATTTATAAACTCAAACACCCTGGATCAACTGGTCAACACCCCCACCAGAGGTGACAACATATTGGACCTGGTCATCACCAACATGGGTGACCGGTGTTCCACACTAGAGGTCAACCCCTTGCTGGTTAGATCTGACCATAAACTAATCACTCTGGATATCCACATTCTGCCACCACCCCCGGTCAAAGAAACCACAGTGAAAAACTTTTCAAAAGCAAACTTCACGTTACTTAAGACCAAGGTGGGAAGTTTCAAAGCCCCCATGCTAAAGGATAACGCTGTCCAAGCTGCAAAATCCTTTACTAATGCACTCTACGGGAACCTACAAGACTGCATGGATCATGCTATCCCAAAGAAAAGCAAGACTCACTCCTCCAAGAAAAGGAAACCAGTCTGGTGGACCCCTGCCATAAACAAGCTATACAATACAAGGAGGAAACTAGTACAGAAAAGAGTAAAATCTCAAGAAGGGAAGACATCCCTGATCAGTATCAGCAAGAAACTACATTCCCTCATAAAATCATCCAAGGCTAGCTTCAAAAGAAAAATTTCCATAGGCTCCAAAGATAACCACAAGGCATTCTTTAGCTATGTCAAGAATCTAAGTGGCAATTCTCAGACCTGCTTGGACTTAGTGCAGAATGGTACAAAATACACTGAGCCGACCAGTATAGCCAACATCCTAGCAGACAGGTTCAGTGCAAACTTCATCCCCCCTCTCATCCTCAAAAGGGCCCATAACTATACCAAAAGAATGTAGTGCCCCTGAAATCACAGACACTCAGGTTAAAACAGCCCTCTCCAAAGCCAAAAACACAGCATCAATGGGACCGGAGAGTGTCCCAGGCTGCGTCCTACATGAGCTCAAAATTGAACTAACCCCTCACCTAAACACACTGTTTAAACTCAGCCTCTCCACAGGCTATGTGCCCACAGAGTGGCGCACAGCAATGGTTATTCCACTCCACAAAGGTGGAGCCACAATGGACCCCCAGAACTATCGCCCTGTAAGCCTGAGTAGCTTTGTCTACAAAGCTATGGCATGCATCATCATGGATCTCATTAACAGAGACATTGGAAACCTCCAAACACTGGACCCTACCCAGTTCAGATTTGTTAAGGGCAAATCATGCCTCCTAAACCTGGTGGACTTCTTTGAGACAGTTACCAAGGCTATAGACAAAAGAAAGGTGGTCCACACAGCCTACCTAGACCTTGTAACGGCCTTCAACACCATTCCCCACTCAGGTATTATAGACAAGCTCACCAGCCTGAACATAAACCCCTACGTCATGAGATGGGTTGCCAACTGGCTCACGGACAGAACCCACATGGTAAGAGTTGCAGGAGCTAGGTCTGACTCTAAACCATTTACAAGTGGAATAATTTAAGGGGGTGGTGAAAGCCAACACATGCTGGCTAGGCTTATAAATACCTTCAGGCACATAGCCTAGTACCTACCTATGAATCTATGAACCTATGAACTGCTGTGGTGGCAAAGGCTGTCTGTTTAACTTTTTTTATTCTGGCTGGAAGAAGGACTGACCACGGGACTGACAATCTGTTCCATGGTCAAACTAAAAATCATGCTGCTTTTCCAGTAAAGACAAGCAAGGAATGCTGGTAAAACTACCAGTCCACAAAAGTTACTTTTTTGACAGAAAAAAATCAGCAAAAAGCACTTTCAAACACAATGGCAGCCCCACAATGGAAAAATATACACAATTTATTCACAGGAAGTATGCTATCTGTTAGTTGTCATTACTTTTAAACTGACAGAAAAAAATTAGTACTCCATTTAAAAGTACTTTACAGTCTTGAGACAGTCCATTAAAACACAATACTCCTAATTTTAAAATAACTTTCCTGAAGAGGAAAAGTAATGAAACATCAGTAAATTTAAGCAAATGGAAGTTTTTTTTTTTTCACAAGCCAACTGTCGATCCTTGAAAGCTTCTGAGGAGCATACTCTTTGGTGGCAGGAAAGCTCAATAAGGTTTCGCACACAAACTTGTCTTTTAGTCAGCTCAGCTCAAGCTTCTTGACAGTCTGGGTATGTGGAAAATGCCCTGAAGCTTTGAAACCTAGCTGGCTGGCTGTTATATCCTTGGCAGTATATAACCCATATAGCTAAGGCTACTGCAGCAGTGATCAATATGAAGAACATTTATATCTAACCAGCCTGTCAAAGCATTAAAGTAGTTGAGCTATGGAATTTCTGCAGGAAGTAAATTAATATATTATTAGTAGACTTAAGAATATAAGTACATCTATAAGTGTGTACCATACTAATAGAAATTGTGTTGAAACTGTGACTAATGGAGCCATTGTTAGTGTGTATAGTTATAAAGTCAAAGTGTGAGCGCAATCAGTGCTGCAAGGGTATGCATGATACATTAAAATACTCCTTGCTTAAGAATTGTCTTTTTTAAAGTCAGAATGCTCAGAGATGTTTATTTAGTCATTAGGTAGTGGCTCCAGTAAATCATAATGGTTTATGTCAGTTTTTTATGTTAAAATAAAAGCAACTGCATTTGTATTTATTAGTATGTACAGTTTTATTATTCTAACAAAATGTTTCAAAAATGCTTTCAGTGTTACTTCTGTGTTTGGTATCTATGCCTTCAGAATAGCACTGCTGTTTATTAGCAGCAGTTTTGTATTGCATAGACCAGTCATTAGACTGTGTATACACACTGGTATAGTAAGTATACCACATTTGTAGACAGACACCCATTTAGAATATATAGTCAGTGTGAGAGGATCTTGGCATATCACCTTCAGTAATGACTATCCATCACCTGCTTAATTTGTGTTGCTGTAATGTGATGAACGTTCTGGCATGTGATTTGTGTAAGTGTGCTTACTGAACAACAATTCAAACTATAGTCCAAAGTTCTAGTAATTTAGAGGTTTGTACTGTTAGAGAATTCAGTTTTCAAGGGTTGTAAGACAGACTGTTTGCTGCATTTAGTAAACTGCTGCTGGTGTTGTGAGAAACTTTATGTGTTAGGATTCAAACTGCAGTTCCCAGCCTAAAGAACTTTTTTCATATTGTGTTGTTTTCTAACTCCCCTTCATATAACATTTGCCATTCCCATTCACTTCACCTCTTCTTCCTTACAACGTTTCACCCTTACTCTATTACTAAGGCCAATTAGTCTCTAATTTCTTAATGTTTTTACTGAAACAACATTTTTTGCTAGTGATTCTATTTGCTAACCTTAGAAGAAATATAAATTAGAGTCATTTGCAGCATTGCATCCAGTAACCCTCAATTTATTATCTGTAATCACAGTTTTCCTTCTAGAATCATCAGGCATGACCCGTATGACCCATATGGGTTTTTGACATCTCCTCAAGTCCAAATCACAACTATTTGAATTCTGCTTTTTGAAATAGCAAAAATGTCAAGTTGGGCAAATTAAACAACATGTACAGAATTAACCTTCTTTTTAGGAGGGAAGTCTGCACGCTCCATTCATGTAGGGGATTGTGTACCTCAAAGTCTGCTGCTTCCGCATTACAACTCTGGGGTCCCTCAACCTTGGGAGAAATCCCTTTGGTCTTAAGTTATGTAACCTGTGAGTTTTAATAATTTTGTGAAGACTGTATTAGGGATGCAAAGTGAATTGTCAACCCTCATATCAAAATGAATATGATTCTGAACATGCTGTTTTAATTTCCCCAATTAAATATTCTGCCATTTAACCAAGTATAATTCATTAATCTGTGTCATGATGATATGTGCTTCACTATCATGTAGACCCTGCCCAGAACAAGGAGTTGCATCCTTCTGCAAACAAATTTCAGAATTCAGTGATAGGATGCTTTTTTACAAGATAATTTACTCTTTTTGGAAGAAAAAAAAAGAAAAAAAGGCAGGGATTGTAGTTGAGTTGCCACAGATGCAGGACAATGTGTTAGTTTGCTCCAAAGCATGTCCATCATAAGGACATTATGAGTCCATGTGAGTGGCAAGGAAATATTAGCCCAGAAATAAAATACCACTTTGGTAGCAGCATGACCCTGTGCCAAGATCCTCAGTCTCCTTAACAGCCCAAGACATGGATCAGCGATAGCCCATGGGAGTAGCTAGGCCAGCTGCAGCTTGGGCAAGACCCTCATCTGGTGCCCTCCCCCACACCTGAAGAGAAAAACAAAAATAACGATTTGAGGACAACAGCAATATTTTAAACTTTGTCCCTGATCTGATTCCCCACCACCAACAACTTCAAGTCATCACTAAATAATGGCAGACATTTTTAGTTTCAGATGTTGGACACCATCCTTCAGAAAATGCATTTTATTGTAAAATATATTCTGGCAATAACTTTCTGAGTTCATAATAACCGGATGCCATTTATACTTTGTCCCTGATGTAACCCCACCCTCCAAATTGAACTCACTAAATAATGACAGGCATTTGACATTCAGATCTCAGGGCCTTCAGAAGATGCATATTAGTGCAAAACCCTGTATTTTAGTGACTTTCTGAGCTTATAAATTATAACAGAAATATTTTAAACTTTGTCCCTGAGCTGATCCCCCAAACTTCAGGTCACTAGTAATGGCATAGATTTGACTTTCACACATATTTGATACTTCAGAATTCATATCTTTTAAAAAAATGCTTACTAGTGCAAAACATGCAACTTTAAATACTTTAAACAGTAGTAGTATAGCAATTTTAATGGATACTATGCTACAAGAGGGTCTATATCATTTAATTGAAAACTCATTTAATTGAAGCTTAATTCATTGACGCATATTCACTGAAAGCTCACTTCACTGAAAACCCAATTCACTGAAAGCTCACGTCACTGAAAACCCATTTCACTGAAACTCATTTAGTTGAAAGGTATATATGGCCTATTCCCCACTGTTGTGCAATCCTGGAGTTAGTATATAAAGTAAGGGGGGTGTGGGGGGTGAAGCCCCCCACATAAATTGGCTATATGTTGTCTTCTGGAAGAATTCTTTCATTACATTTGTATGTATCCAACTATATACTTTAAAATATTTACAATATGTGAGGGGCTACACCCCCCACACACCCCAATGTGGGGGGGGGGTTCTGCCCCCCACCCCCCCATACTTTATGTACTACCAGATGCTACTTTGTTTGCTAATGCTAGAATAATATGTTTTGAAACTGCAACACTAGTATTATTAGCAGCAATAACAAACAAGGTAGCAGGTAAGTACCAAGCAACTTTCTCCAAGAGAGTAAGTGAATGACTTTTTTTTTCCTCAGGACATTGCAGTCACCACCAGGCAAGAAATCAAATATTAACAGTCGGGTTTTGAATCTGACTGATATTAATAAATAACTAAGCTAAGAACAGAAAGAGATTAGATGATCACCAATGCTGTACAAAAATTTGGATTTATTATTTGAAATTTAAGAGAGAACAGAAAAATACAGGTACTGCCCTCTCGTTATGGACAATAGACAGGTTCAGATGAAACTTGGAATCAGCAAAGCAAGATGGCCAATTCACATTTTGATGAAGGCATACTCAATTAATAACCTACATCCCCTTGCTATTAGTTAGGCATGATGTCCTGTAAGCAAAACTGGGTCAAGCTAAGGGCTCAGTTTAAACATTTTAGGCACTAATTTTGCCATAGTGGGCTAGATTCATGAATGGCTACATGATGTGCTGCTATCATGTGTGAGTCATGCAGCAACTTGCACACAATAGTGTGCTATTTTGTATTCATTAAACAGCTCTACATTTCATATAGATGCACAAACAAATGTAAACAGCAGGGTATGCTAATTATAGCATAACTAGCTGAAGTAGAAGCTAACTAACCAATCCAAGATGGCAGAGCTTTTCAGGAAGCTGTAAAGCAATTGTATACACTTAGTGTAGCCCTTTGCCATGACCTCCAAAACCTATTGGAATACAGGCACCATCACACTTAGGAAAAAAATGCAATATTAGTGGTTGCTGCTGCTGCTGTCTTGCATGTGTATATGCAACAGGCACAGATATGTGCTGTTGCTGCTGATAAACCCCATTTAGCATATCATGGACTGCATGATACTGAATTATGAAAGCAATTCAGGGTGGAAAGGGAAATGCTCCAGCAACTCTGTAACCTCTGCCACCCCCACCTCAAAACTAGTGGAAATCGAGGAGAACCTATACCAGTTGAAACTAAGGTATGTGTAGCGTGAAGGATATTAGCTACTGACATATTCCAGAGATGTACACTGATATACTAGGGGTGTTACAGGCCTCAGCCTCCAGAATATTGCACAGATTTCTTAATGCTATAGTAGAACATGCAAGGGAGTACATCTGTTGTCCCCACACCCTAGGGGTGAAAGCAAGAACAATACAGGAATGTTTTGCTGTAGCACACTTCATAGACTGTACTCACATAGAAATAAAAGCCCCACCTGGTGAACAGGGAAGGACATATATCAACAGGAAGGGGTTCCACTTAATCAATTGCCAGGCTGTCTGTAATACATAGGAGATCATCCTCAGTGTGTGTGCAGCAACCCAGGCAGTTATCATAATTCACACACATATAGATGTGCACAATATGCCCTTGCCCTGGCTAAGAGGTAAAGGATAGCACTCACTCTCACCACCTACGTAATACACATAACAACTTAACCAAATAGAAATAGTAAAACTCATGCCAGCCAATGTCCACAATCTTTACTTCCCCATCTAATGGCTGTGTAGTGGTGGTATGAGACAGACAGGCACAACTCCAAAATATGGGAGTTGCACATACAATAATATCAAGGTAAGTGTGGAACCTGTAGTAGCAGGAACTCCCCCCCCCTCCCCCCATAGCCATCTATTCATATTCAACTGCAGCTGCCTTCTTATGGGCCTTTGTAATTATATCAGTGGAATGGTGATGCACCTGATTATAGGTTCAGGCATGTCTAACCAGTGCATTTATGTCAGTGACCACCTGCTGCAATATCATTTTTCTGGCAGACATATCATCTCTGCCTCTGTCAAGCAGTAAGGCTCCATAGTGACATAAGGCATGAAGGATGACCTTGTTCTCTGAATCACTGGCTGGTGTCTTGCGTGGGACAGATTGCCTGAGTGGCATAATCCTGTATGACATGAAAGACAAAACACATTTGTAGCACATAGACATTATTCTCCTCAACTAAAATATGTGTAGCCATCGTCAACACAAAACAATTGAACATACAGTGCTCATTTAAGACTGCACACAAGCTAGAGAGGGCTTCCTCCATAAAAACATAATACATTGGCATCACATCCATTCTGTTAACATTTCTGTAATGAGGACAGCGATTGTGTAACTGACTACTGGATGGCAGTATAATTGATAAATAAACAAGAATTCAATGTAGAAATGCCAGTCGATTTTCAGTGGTCTCTCCATTGCCAAGGAGGTCACCCCTGGGCAGCTTAGGAGCCTGACACCTCTGTTACCTACAGATGTAAAACCCCTTGAAGTTGATAATAAATACAATACACTTGTATGAAGTAACTGGTGAAAAATTAAGAGCAAATGGTAATACAGTACTGTAATGGAAAAATACAATTTATTAAAACAACTTTTAAAGCAGAAAGAGAGAACTGGCATACTTAACCTTGACCATGCAGCAGTGAATGAAAACAAATGCATACATGTAAAAAAGTAAACAGTTTATGAAGAGGACAAACATAACTTAGGAAAGAATACTGACATTTCTAGAAAATTATCCTCTAAGTTAATACTAACAATGGCCAGTCTCTATAAAAACAGCCTTCCCTCCTTCAAGTTCCCTAGTTACACAATTGCCTTTATATTGTGCAGATTCAGCCCTCTGAGCACTGTGATTAAACAAAAGAGGCATTAACTCATTAGCATTTCTGAATAACATAAGTCTCACTGTTATATGGGAGGTAAACACTGTGTAAGGAGCTACACAATTGCATAAACATGCACTAGGACTGCAGGAAGTTGCAATGCTAATGTCTTGCAAGTGTTAATGATTACTCTGAATACAACATAAACAATACTCAAGAGACTCTTCTCTCTGAAGTGGGTTGTTCATGGAGATTAGACTTAAGAAGTGTGGAAGCACTTTGAGTGAACTGTGAAAACAACTTTAATAACATTGATTTTTTTTTATAATAGCACACTATGCATCCTCCTGTTCTGCAATGCTAATCAGACACATTAAAATAAAGCTGCAAAGAAATGCACATGACATTATATTTGTTAGTTAAACTGACAGAAGGGAAAGATGCTCAGGAAATAAAGAGAAGAAATAACTGCATATACATCAACTTTACATTAATATGATGCAAGCTATAGTTAGCCTAAATATGTTGTCAATATCACTTTCATCTAGACATGTTCAAACAACTGAGAAAATAAAATTTTCTGATCTTTCTTCTGGTGGATCTGTAATCTGATGGTCTGCTAGGTAAGATCTCTGGGAAACTTACATTTTCTGATTCTTACTCAGCCTGTATTGGTGGTAAGCAGGGATAAGAACACAACTCTGTGTTGCTGCACTAAATTGAGGGTTCAGATCCAGATAGTGTGCTGTTTGGAAGACTTCATGCATTTTTTCCTGAGCATATCAACTGCTTGTATGACAGACAAAGTAATGAAATCTCCCAATCTTGTATTTTCATAGGTTCATAGGTTCATAGGTAGGTACTAGTCTATCAGCCCTGGGGCCTATACAAGCCCAGCCAAAAAGGTACCCTGGCTTTTGCCACCCAAGAAAATTATTTTCCTGTGCCACTGTCAAGCAGAGCCACAGAGGTGATCCCTGGGCTGAATTTCCTATTTCCCATCCAATCATCAAGATTCTTCTTGAAGTGCTAATGAGGAGCTCTGTTTGACATAGATAGGTAGTCTGTTCCAGAGTATGGGAAGTCTCTGGGACAGGAATCTATCCCTCTGGCATGTTCTGTTTATTGTGGTGACAAGGTTTAGGTCCCTAGACCTTGTAGCTCAGAGGGACTGGGATTTCTTTAAGTGGAGCATATCCAACAGCTCTGGGTTTTTCATAGCTTTGTATGTTAGGCAGAGATCACCTCTGAGTAGGCAATATGCGACGGAGTAAAGCTGGAGTTTTTGAGACGGTCTGCGTAGGCCATCTGTTTGAGGTTGGTAATCCTCTTTGTGAGGTATTTCTGTGGCCTTTCCAGTAGTTGTAGATGTCTTGTGAGGTACATACCAAAAGGGGCATTGTACTCTATAATGGGTCTAATGAGTGATGAGTAGAGGGGAACAATGACCTTTTTTTCTGGATGAGAAACCTTTTGTGATGAGGTGTGCCACATAGAAGGATTTCCTGACTTCTGTGGTGATGTGATTATCAAAGGAGAGACTACTGTTCACCTGTGTCCCAAGGAGTCTTATCACACTTTCAGTGTTAAGTATACTGCCGCCTATGCTGTAGTTCATGGGTACAGAGTTTTTACCAAAGGGGATGACAATGCACTTTTTGGCATTGAGCTTGAGGCCATGGCTTTGACACCAGGCATCTGTCTCAGTGAGGCCCTTTTGTAGGATGTCCACATTGTTAGGAGTTTTGATTATGGCTTCTAGTTTGCAGTCATCTGTGAACTTCATTAGCCAAAGACCTTCTGTGTTAGCCTGTACATCAGAGAAGTAGATACCAAATAGGAGAGGACCCAGGACTAAACCCTGTGGTACTCCACTTGTCACTGGTCTGAAGTTGGATTTGGAGTCTGCTACTTTCACAGTGTGGGTTCTGTCAGTGAGCCAGTTGGCAACCCATCTTGTGACATAGGGATATATACTTAGTTTAGTGAGTTTATCTATAATTCCAGAGTGGGGGATGATGTCAAAAGCCTTGGCTAGATCTAGATAGGCTGTGTGAACCACCTTACCCTTGTCAACGGCTTTGGTGACTGCCTCAAAGAAGTCTATCAGGATTAGGAGACATGATCTGCCTTTTACAATCCCGGACTGGGTGGGGTCCAGAGTTTGGAGATTACCAATGTCTTTGTTTATAAGTTCCATGACAATACGTTCCATGGCCTTGCAGACCAGGCTCATCAGGCTAGTGGAGCGGTAGTTCCCGGGGTCCATGGTGGCTCCCCCTTTGTGGAGTGGGATAACCATCACTGTGCATCATTCAGCAGGCACAAAGCTTGAGGTGAGGCTATGACTGAACATGGTACATAGGTGGGGTGCCAGTTAGTTCTGTAGTTCATGTAGAATGCAGCCTGGGATGTTGTCTGGCCCCATGGATGCTGTGTTCTTAGCTTTGGAGAGTGTGGTTTTTACCTGTGCAGCCATGATTACAGGAACTTTGCATTCTTCGGGTATAGAGATGTGCTCTTTAGGGGTTGAGAGGGCTTTAAAGTTAGCACTGAACTTATCAGCCAGGATGTTGGCAATATCAGTTGGGTCTGTATATTTAGTGCCATTGTGCTGTAACTCAGAGCAGATCTGAGTCTTGACATTGAGATTCTTGACATAGCTATAGAATGCTTTGTGGTTGTCTTTAGAATCAGTGGCAATTTTGTTTTCCTAACTAGATTTGGAAGATTTTATCAGGGATCACAGCTTCTTACTGAGGCTGACCAGGAAGCTCCTCCAATCATGGGATTTTACTCTCTTTTGTAACAGTTTCTTCCTTCTGTTGTACAGTTTGTTTATGGCAGGGGACCACCAGATTGGCTTCCTTTTTTTGGAGGATAGCGTCTTGGTTCTATTTGGGATAGCACGATCCATGCACTCATGTAAGTGCTTATAAAGTGCAATTGTGTAGGATTCAGTAGTCGTAACTGTATTGTCCATCTGCATGTGTGTCATGAAGTTCACCAGCATGAAGTTGGCTTTGGAGAAATTTTTTACCATGGTTTCCTTAATGGGGGGGTGGGAGCAGGATGTGGATATCTAGGGTATTTAGCTTATGGTCAGATCGGACCAATGAGGCGTTGACTTCAGGTGTGGAACTCATGTTGGTAATTACTAGATCTAGAATATTGTTTCCCTTGGTGGGGGTGTGGATAAGTTGATCCAGGGCATTGGAGTTTATGAATTCCAGAAAGCGTTGCGTGAAGGAGATGATACATGAGTAGTTTTCCCAGTTAATGGTGGGGTAGTTGAAATCACCCATTATTAGGGTATTTGGTTGATCCCTAATATTTTCTAGTACATCAAGAAAAGAGGAGTGGGAATCCTGGGGCATGGTGGGTGATCTGTAGCAAGCTACAATTTGGATTGCAGTTTTGCCCAGAGTTAGTTGCACTTGGATAACATTGGCTGCATTATGCTGAGCAACATGCCTGGAGGTGTGGATATCCTTAATGAATATGGACACACCTCCGCCTTTCCGGACATGTCAAGAATTTATAGAAAGGCTTGTTTTTCTAATTCCTACTTACATTACAACAGTAACCACCCTCCATTGCAGAAGAAGAACATCATAAAAGGACAAATGGTTAGGGTGGCTAGGATGACATCTAACTATATAGATTTCATCAATGAAATGGAATACGTGCACAAACTTTTTTTAGAGAGAGGGTACCTGGACTCGCTTATCAATTCTCTTAAGGAAGAGGTGATAAAGGGGTGGGGGACAAGATTTATACCCCTATTGAATTCAGAGCGCAATAGAGAGAATATTGTTTCCAACAATAACATTAGTGAGGGTCTGAACAGGGGGATACACACAAAGAAGGATGCTATCCCCTTTTTAGTTACGACATACAATTCTAACACTAACTTGATTAGAAGGGCTATTGACAAGACATGGGATATTTTTAAGAGTATGCCCAACAAGTTAGAAGCATTTAATAGCTGTTTGTGGTACAGCTTTAGAAGGGGTCTCAACCTCAAAAACATTTTTGAGAAAACTAGGCAGGAGAATGATAAAGAGTTGAATAATAAGAAGGGAACTTTCCGTTGTGGAAGATGTTCCCAATGCACATTTGTAGCGAATATAGGTGATTTATCAGTACCTACTATCCCAATAATTCTTAAGAGTAAACAACATTACACTTGCTATACAAAGGGGATTGTATATTTAGTTTACTGTACCTTCTGCTGGGCCTATTATGTGGGGAAGACAGAAAGATACTTACGACAGAGGATCTATGAACATATGTATGATGTCAATAGATAAAGGGATACTAATGCACTTTACAGACATACTTTGTTATGCACGGAAGCCAACTTTAAATTTTGGATTTTGGAAATGTTACCTAGGGATAGTAGAGGGGGAGATTCAGGAAAACCAGTTGTGTTACTGGGAGTTAATCTGGCAATTGCGGCTGGATTCCAACACACCCCCTGGGATGAATGATTATGTATCACTTTTACCAGCCCTAAGACTAAGGTATAGAATAAGGTAAAAAACAAAAAAGAAAAACGATCAAAGAATAAAACAAACAGTAGAAACTGAGAATATAACATCTTTACTTATTAGTTTTGTTTTATAACATGGATTATGACATATTGGATATTTATAGGGGATATTTATCTGTTATATTGTGTATTTACTTTTAATATTATGAAAGTACTCAGGTACAAAATACAGTATCTGTTATTATTAGGGATTATATACATATACATTTACTTTTAACACTTTCAACATTTCTATTTATTTATTTATACACTTATTTAAAATATTGAATATATTTATTTATTGATATATTTATACACTCATGTAGATAGTGTACTAAGAGACAGTATCATTACACACAGGAATTAACCTATATGTTTTTAAATAATTTTTATGAATTTACAGTGAGAGACTTGTATATTACAATATATTGATGTTGTTTATGTTTATGTCTTACCACGGTATTAATTTTAGATATTTTTACATATATTTATATATTTTTATATTTATATGTTTATTCCTATCTATTTTACAAATTCATCATATATATTTTATATTTTCAATATCTTGCATTGTATCTTTAATATAAACCACAGTGATTACTGACTTGATTATTTAATTGAAATGAATTGTAGTCAATTAGCTAGTATAAATATGTCCGCATACAAGTAATATTCATTCTGATGAAGTTTCCAGGGTGGAAATGAAAGCGCTAAATCAGCCTGTTTTGTTTTAAGATTTAATAAACTACTTTACTGTTACTCGGTCATTGACAGAACAGTTTTTGGTGTTTTACTGCCATTACGAATTGGTGTTTTACTGCCATTACAAATTGTTTTTTGTGGGACTGCCTTTATTGGGATCCTGTAAAGCAGAGGAATTTTGTGTTACTATAATACAGGATGTCACAAATATTTTATAAAGTGTGATAGGAGATATTTAAGAAGAGGCTTCCAATTACCTGAACCAGTCATAAAGTACAACATATAAAATATAATATAATATAATTACGTCTACGCTCTCTACTGAAAACAAAACTTTGTGTGATGAGCCTGAAAAATTGTTGTTTAAAGAAATGGCTGTGTTTTTAAATATTCAGAGCCTGCAGAGATACATTAAATTAGATGTGTCTTCTTGCGGTTTGCGAGCTTACAAGGATCCTTCCTTGCCGTTTGATCTACAGAACACAGCCGACAAAGCGTTTTATCAATGGTGGGTGGTTGCCGCCCACAAATGCACAATGGAATGGATCAGTATATTAGTGGAAAGAGACAGGTTAAAGCAAAATGAGTTGAGGGAACAAATTAAAGAAACCTGTTCTTCCCTGAACTCTACTATGAGCCTTGATATCCTTGACAAGTTTTTGGGTGACATTAATAATAAGCTCAAAACTTTTGAAGAAAGTAGAAGCTTTTCTCCACGGGCCTCCACTGAAAATGGGCCCTTGAGCTCAGTGGACTTCCCCGGTTATCAAACTGGAAATAAATAAACAGAAATAAGCATAAATTGATCCGTGACCTTTGAGATTACGGTAGGGGAAGAGCCCTTTTGTTCATAGCCGATCGCAAGAGAACTGTTAAGCATGTACGCTTTTAGGAGGGTGAACAAGAAGTTGACTGGCAGTCAAACACCTCATTTTTCATCTCGGATGGTGCCAGTTCATCAGGAGAAATGGGTTCTGAACTAAATGTAGATTTCCCTCGTCTTCCTAATGGACAACAGAGAGAACAGTTTGAACAGACATTTTGTGGTAATCAACATGGCCAAAAATGAGGTCCGCAGGGAGGGAAACATCCAAGAGAAGTATATCATGACCAAACCAGGGATGGACAACAACAAAAATAAGTTAAAAAAGGTAAATGGTGATGTGATGTTTAAAAATGACTGTGAAAGCTATGTGGTTAATCTGTCTGGTTATAATTTTAATAATGTTGAATATGCTGTACTAAACTGTGGGCTGAAATTTGTACCAACAGTTATACCCAGACTGCATGAAATTAAGATTGATTTGTTTAGGTTTATTAGAAAATTACATCTTAAACATTTTTTTGAGAATACAGATTTTACTGTTGAATCAGTTTTGAATTACAGTATGTGATCTAATGAGTCACAAGATGAGAGTTATCGCTCATGTCTTTCCGATATGGACATGAATGCATATACAATGTTTGATACTAGTAATATAATATGTAAAAGTAACTTTCTACCTCCTTTTTTACATGAAGGAATTCAACATTTTTACACAATGGTGCAATTTGCATTAGAAAAAGAGTTTAATGAATTTACAAAAAAATGAATTAGCTTACCAAAGAAAAGAGAAATGCTTAAATCATTAATTAAGCAGGATAGATATTATTTTTAAAACCTGCAACAAAACAGTTGTTTGTGTTTTATGAATGTGGATCAGTATATAAATATGTGTAACAAGCATTTGGATGATGAAAGCATATATGAAAAAGTAGAGATGGCTATGTATATTGAAGTGGTTGAAAAATATGTGGATCTTATAGAAAAAGGTGGGAGACTAGGATTTTTCTATAACAAAGATGTAAAGAATAAGTTTGGGGTGTCAGGATGTGAAATGGCACATTTTTACTGTCTCCCTAAGATCCACAAATCATTAAATAATCCCCCTGGGCACCCCACTGTGTCTGGGAGGGAACATTTTTTATAGAAAATAGGTCAGTTTTTGCATTTTTATTTGTTACCTAAAGTTCTGCTGTTGCCTGCTTATATACAGGTTGTATTTCATTTTTTGAATAAGATTCAAACGATACAATGGGACCAAGACATGCATTGGATAACATTAGATATCACAAGTCTTTATACAAATATTAGTCATCAGTTTGAGTTGGAAGCGGTCAGATTTCTTTTGGGAGAAAGTCCAATGACTAAATATGTTATAGAATTATTGGACTTTTGTCTTAAAAACAATTATTTTGTTTTTGGGGGAGATTTATTTAGACAGAAGAAAGGAACAGCAATGGGGGCATCTTTTGCTCCCCCCTTATGCCAACCTAAGTATGGGCTTGTTTGAAAATGAGTACCCGTATAGAAGTGCATTTTTTCACAAGCATGTCATTTTATACTATAGATTCATAGACAACTTGATATTTTTGTGTAAGGGTGATGAAGATGAAATAGAAGGATTTATTAGAGTGTTGGGGAACAACAGATTTGGATTGGCATTTGATGGATTAAAGGTGGGGAAAATTGTTCCTTTTTTAGATGTAGTTTTGGATGGTAGTAATAACACAAAAATTTACACCAGAGTACATAGGAAATTTGAAAATGGAGTACAATGTGTAAGGGCTGAAAGTTGTCATTCACCTTACACTATTAGCTCCATACCTTTTGGAGAATTCGCATGCATGTATAGACTGTGTACTAATGAAGTTGACTTTGTAAGGGAAATGAAGAATACTATATATATGTTCAAAAGCAGAGGTTTTGATCAAGAAATTTTGGAAGGTTGCTGGAAAAAAAATTTAAAAGAATATATCTGCAATATAATGAGAAAACAGTCAGTAGGAAAATTAAGTTAAAAAAAAGTGACTGGACAAAATGATATTTATTTTACCACAACATATAGTAATTTTAGTATCATACTTAAAAAAGTGTTGGTTGGCTATTGGACATATATTGAGAGTTTAAGTGACATGTTTGTGAAAACAATAGGGGTCCCTGTGATGTCTTACAGAAAAGGGAGAAATGCAAAAGACGTATTAGTTAAATCAAAAATAACATTTCCTGTGCAGAATATACAGAGAGGTTTAAACAGTTTAGGTGCAAGTGCTTGTGGTAAATATAAAGCATGCAGCTTTATATTTATTGTTCAGAGTTTCAGACAGACCGATGATCATATTTTTGAAGTGAAGGATAGCTTTTGCATTCATTCTGAGGGCATTGTTTATGTCCTCAGATGTCCATGTAAAAAATATCATATAGGTGAAACTAAAAGATCTTTTAAAGTAAGATTGCTAGAACATGTTAGAGATAAAGCCAGAAATAAAAAAGAAAGTGGTATAGCTAATCATTTTAATATAAAATATGCAGGTAATAGTGATGGTCTTAAAGGTACTGTTTTAGAGCAAATTAAATTGTATAATGATGAAAATGATTTTAAGAATAAATTATTGGTGAAAGAATCAATTTATATTTTAAAATGTAACACTATGTCACCCACTGGGTTGAATAATGAAGTCAATTGGAGATGTTTTATTTAATTTTATGAATTAATTAAGTTGTGATGCAATTAGAGTAAATTGTTTAATTGTGTGATTGGTATATGTATTTAGGCAGGTTGTGATTTGAAAATGTTATACTCCTTGAAGGCTTGTAAGAGCCAAGACGTCAGAGCATTTGTTTTATTAAATTTTGCTGTTGGAATACTAGCTGGTGGTTTTATTTGTATTTTGGATTTTCCATTGTGTGGTGCAGCTATAAGGTACAACATAGTTTATGTTGTGTCAAGGCAATGCTGCAAGTATTTGTCATGCTTAATTTTATGAACCTTACATCTTCATATGTTATTTTATGCATTTTCTGTCCTTTTGCAGTTGATTGCTGCTGAGTACCATGCAAACAAGCTCACCTGCTTAAGGAAAAAAGTGACAAATGTAATTGCAGGAGCCTTCATTAGTGCAAACAGGCTTAGTGGGATGCATGGCCAGCAGAACTCTGGACAGTACTGAGTGAAGAATTTCTACCTACTACATAAATGTCTCTGTGGTACAGAGTTCAAATCCAGCTGAGAGGTACTTTTACAGGCTGTGAGGAAATGCCATTTCTCACAGCATTTTTTAAGGAAGTGTAAACTAAATAAAAATAAATAACATAACTATGTTTATTCCAAGATATGTCTCACTAATGCTAGTGCTCCTTCAATTTTCTACCTTGTATGCACCATGAATAATTTGCATATAAACCACAGCTGATTTTGAGTGAGATTGTTTAAAAATGACAATGAGGATTGTGACACCAGTGCCTTGGCCCAGTAATCAAGGAGCCTCAATCCTCTCCACTAGCACCACTGAGGGGCATGCACATTGGTGGATAACAAGTACGCACACAGTAAAGTACAGTTTCCCTTAAGAGCACACAGAGATCACAGTCAGTCTGGGGCAGGTTTCTCAATTTCTCTCCAGATCCCCAATAAGACTCCTCACTGGCACAGCTATAGGGTCCAGATCTCAGCCTAGTGGTCAAGCTAAAACCTCCAGCACCCTCTCTGTCTACCCAGTGCTTTGTGTCCCTGCCCAAGTAGCTGATCCACACACACTTTAAGATTTGATTTATATACAAGCACACAGACACTCCTGGGGAAGGCTGGCACAGGTTCTCCAGCTATGCCCCCTTTTCTCCAGACTATAAGGTAGAAATCACTGTCACCAACCACTATTATCAGCTACTATAGGGCCCTTCCCAAAGGGTGAACAATTTCATTGTGTAATGTTACCATTATCCAAACAGTAAGTGTGACTGAGCAGCAAGACTATTGGAATGGCTTGGACAGTATCACCAAATACATGCAATGTACTCTAAGAGCTTAAATGATCTCTACACAAAACAGCCACAGTTGAAAGGTTTAAAAATATTTAATAATAAAAAAAATAAAACCACAAGATAAATCCCATCAATTCAACACATTGCTAATCAAGAGTTTAGAGATCACAAGAAACTTTTAAAACAATATTGTAGGATAGTGTGACTTAAATATAGAAAACAGCTAAGCCAATCTGGCTATATTTCTATCTAACTGTAAGAGAAATCATGGTTTTAAATACTCCTTACATACAGAGCAATTCAATTGCCTGGTGAGTTGTTGTCAGCTTTGGACAAATTCCAAAATGATATAAATCTTTCTCTCTGAGATAGTCTTAAATTGATATATACATTACTGCTGAGTCATTTCACATTACATCATTTTTGACACCTCTGCTAATGTTTCCCAGGCTCACAGAACTCAAAATTTAACATCTGTTTGTAATCTTGCTCCTGCCAAGGAACCACAGCAATAAAGGACACTTTACATGTAAAACCTAGTAATTAACTCTTGTCCTAAGACAATAGAAATCATTTCTTAGTCCAGACATCCTGTCTGCGAGCTTGAGATCAGTCACAAAATGCTTCACTTATCAGCTTTCTTCCAGCAGGGTGCACTATGTTTACTTTTTGAAGCTCAGAACATAACACAGTTTTCTTACATTTGTTACACAAGCCTGTGGATCATATTAATATTTACAATGACGTAAAATTATATACAAAATTCTATCTAGCTAGGCTGGAAGCCTTCACAAGGATATTTTATTTAAGATGTAATGAAATACTGACTTTTACATGAGAATGCAGTCACAGGACTTCTGAATGTCACACGCACAGATACAGGCCTCTCTGAAGTATATCTCCATGGATACTGAAAATAGTTTAAATATATTGTATATGCTTGAAAAGGAGTTCTGTGGCACTAAGAAATAATAGCCTTAGTTTAGGTTTATGTATTGCTTATTCCATAGGTTTGATTCCCAAGTGGTACAACTAAATTTTTACAGTGTGTAAGTCCAAAACAAATATGTGCCAACTCCTCTTATTTAGCCTTCCAAAGATCAAAGCTTTTTAGAAGCCAAGCCATTAAGCCTTTCATTATCACTGGAGTAATTGTTAATAGGATGAGCATTGCACACTCCAAATCTCACTGCCATACACCTTCTTTGCTTTTTGGTGACATCCCTGCCTCTTTGTTTGGCAATGTATCTCTCTCTACTTTCCACTGTGCAAATGCAGTCATCATGGTTGTGCATCTTTGTACACTGACTCCTAAATGTAAGAACTGAATTTGGCATCAGTCCAGACACAGAGTTGCTACTTGACTTCTGCAGACCTGGATGGTGAGAGAGATGATGGTGCTAAATTTAGAGCACAGAGGTGTCATTTTGGGGAGTCCAGGATATTTATGGAACTGCTTGAGAAAAGCTATACCCATATGCTGCTGCAGTATAAAGTTGGAGTTTAGAGTAGCATAGCTAAGGAAGTACTACAGTAGTTGAAACTCTTGCTGCCTGTGTTTATAAGTCTTTTTCATATTTATGTGTTGCCTATGCATCTGTCTACCACCCCTTTGTTTTATTAGTTTTACTACTCAGCATTTGCATGAGGTCTGGCAATGAACAAGTCTACTGTGTGATGCTAAATGGCGGTTCAGGTGCTATAGCAAAATGTTGTGATGTACATCTTAGCCAGTCTTGGGATGGTTAGCTTAGCACAAATAACGATACATTTGCTTCCCTCCAGTAAAACTGAATTAATGTAATAAAGTGTGATACAGTTACTCTTCCATGTTATCAGGCTGCTGAATATCATGTAAAGTGTAAGGGAGGCTACAGCTGATATAAGTGTAATAAATATTGCTGAATATGTAAAGCTTTTCTTGAACAAATTATCACTGTCTCTTACACTAATGTATGATCTCTTCTGTGGTGAGCTACAATGATCCACCTGTCTATAAAGCTTTTGTTTCTACTGCCAAAGGTTGAATCCGGACATATGTTATACAGAAATGTAAGTTTTTCTAACAATATTATTTGTGTTAAGTGTGTGCTACATCTGTTAGCAACCAAACACTATCATGATTTCACCATCATGTTCCAGTTTCCTTCACCTTCTTCCACCGCATGTATGTGGATATATTCGTCAATCTCATTCCTCTACCTTCTCTGTCCCTTTATCAATCACTTCATGTTACAGAGCAGGGCACATTCTGAATGAGAAAACACCAAATACAAACACAGTATAAAGGTGTTCAGAAATGTGCAATAACACTACCTCTTTTGTTTTCCTCCATCAATCTGTCTCTCATCATGTGTTCTGTCTCATCACTTTCAACTATAACATATTTCTTAGCCTGATGGAGGAAATGTTCATCTTATATGATATGGATAATGTTCGGGCAGCCACGGTGATGCAGCGGTTAGTGTTGCCACCTCACAGCAAGAAGTTCTCCGGTTCGATTCTCGACTGGGGTGCCTTCTGTGTGGAGTTTACATGTCCTCCCTGTGGTCATGTGAGTTTCCTCCAGGTGCTCCGATTTCCTCCCACATCCCAAAGACATGTTGTAGGTGTATTGGGCACTCTAAATTGACCCTAGTGGGGAGTGTGTGCATGCGTGTACCTTCTGTGGAAGGCTGGGCACCGGGCTGGCAACTCAACACCGTAAAACTTCATTGCCATTCATGAGCAGACCGGTGATCCACTGTGGTGACCCCTAACTGGGATAAGCCGAAAGGAGATGATGATATCATATGGATAATATTCTTACTGTCAGTAAGTGACATCACCACCCTACACATCCTGCTCTACACATATAGTTAGGATATGTGCTGAGTATGATAATTATTTCAAAATACTCATACATACTGTCCTTGTCATGTTTAACAAACTGTACACACAATGAACTTGTGGTTTCCCTTGAAGTATAGCTGTTACATAGTATGTATACAAATCTATTTAAGTAGACATTTACTGACACAATTTGGTCAGTAAACATATTTAGGATAGGCATTACTATGCACGTTTTGCATTTCTGATCAAAAATAATTGTAATAATCATGTTTTTACAACCTTTCTAAAATTAACGCCATACTAGACTCGGACCCTTCTTTACCTGTACTTTTTCAATGCACTTACACTGTGTGCCACAGAGACATTTAAGTAGTGCATAGCATTTCTCCACTCAGTGCTGTTTAGAGTGCACATCTTCTCTAAGCCTGTTTGCACTATGGAAGGCAGGACAAATTAAATGTCTTCACCTTTTTCCTTCGGTAGTGAGCCGTTGTTTACTGCTGACCATTGCACAAATGGGGAAGGCAATCGTAGCACCTCTTTCTTCAATAAAGACACCTCCTCAGGACTGATGACATGAGATGATATATTGTATGTTGTTGCCTTACTAAGTCATGTGTTTTGATAGAGGATTATATCCACATTGTACAGGTATACCTAGCATCAGGGAACATTGCCTGACATACAGCAAGAGTATTTCCAGTCAATTACATGGACACACATTCCTTGTTTTGTTAACATGTTGGAATGATTTCACATACCAAAACATATCACAACTGTAGAAGCACTTGTACACGTTCATTGTACCCAGCATTGTGTTCATTTTCTCAAGACTTACTCAAGTGTTCAAACCTAGCATTGTACAACTATAAGCATTTGTGTCCTTAACTGTTATACATGAATTAAATCACCTTCAATGCTAATGTGTCCATACAGAGTGGCAGGGGCCTTTCTCACACATTTGATTTGATGAAATTATGTGCAAATAATGTACATCTGATGTAATGACATCAAATAAGTGCAGTGTGACACCTGTGTTGACAATTCCATTGTGGTGCATGTCATTTATATTGTTTGTTGGTGGAGTTGTACAGCTTGATGTTCAATTCTAGCACAGAGAAACATTTATTGTGACTAAACTGAAGTCACAAAACAACCATTACATCATGTCAGTTGCATGAACACATATCGAGTTATGTTTTGATTTCATGGCAGTATAACATTTGCACTGCCACTGTCATGGTGAGAGTACTTCAGTGGCATATGCACTGAGTGGAGCATTGCACTCATAGAGTGTGTTTCATTTCTTGTTTGGTATGTGTACAAAAATACAGCGAAAGATTGCTTGACCAAGTACAGTTGATATTGGAATGATCTCATTTGTGTACACGTGAGCATTGTCACTTAATTGCCATAAGTCTGATGTGCTGATGTAACATTCATTATCAGGAATCAATCCTTTCTTAATTCACACATTAATTTCAGTTGTTTGCGACAATATCATTGGTATCTAC
Source organism: Protopterus annectens (assembly GCF_019279795.1). Taxonomy (NCBI): domain Eukaryota; kingdom Metazoa; phylum Chordata; order Ceratodontiformes; family Protopteridae; genus Protopterus; species Protopterus annectens. Next base: position 1,489,774,344 of record NC_056743.1, on the reverse strand, counting down.
TGTGGCAGATGCAGACATTATATTGCTCTGTAGAGTAAATCACATCATAATATAGTGTTTGCATCTGCCTGCCCAATGTCTGTTAGGCAGGAGTGAATTAGGCAAATGAATTATGTATGCCACAGTCTGCTGCCATATTTGTAAGGCCACACACACACACACACACACACACACACACACACCTAATTAGGGGATTCATAGCCATTAAAATATATAAGAGCAGAATTCCCTTCAAGGGTGTTCCTCTTGATAACGTTATGTCAATTTCTGTGGCATACACAGTTCATACACAGCTCAGTGGTGACATTGATGTTCATAGGTTGGTACTAGGCTATCGGCCCTATGACCTATACAAGCCTAGCCAGAACAATTCTCTGGATATTTCTTCCCACAATATTTACTTCCCTGGACCTCTGTCTACTGTCTAGCAGGGAGACTGACGTGATCCCAGGGGTGAATTTTCTATCTCCCATCCAATCGTCAAGGTTCCTTTTGAAGAGGACCAAAGAGGCATTCTGCTTGACATGTATGGGCAGTCTATTCCAGAGTCTGGGGAGTCTCTGGGTCAGGAACCTATCCCTCCAGAATGTTTTGTTCATTGTGATGACAAGGTTTAGGTCCCTGGAGCGTGTGGCTCTGAGGGATTGGGATTTCTTTAAGTGGAGCATGTCCAACAGCTCAGGGTTTGACATGGCCTTGTATGTTAAGCAGAGATCACCTCTGAGTAGACGATATGCGACAGAGTATAGCTGGAGTTTTTTTTAGATGGTCAGCATATGGCATCTGCTTTAGGCCTGTGATTCTTTTAGTGAGGTATATTTCTGGCCTTTCCAGTTGTTGCAGATGTCTTGAGAGGTACATACCAAATGGAGCATTGTATTCTATAATGGGTCTAATGAGGGATGAGTACAGTGGGACAATGACCTCCTTTTTTCTGAATGAAAAGCTCTTAGTGATGAGGTGTGTCACATAGAAGGATTTCCTGACTGTTGAGGTGATGTGGTTATCGAAGGTGAGACCACTGTCCACCTGTGTCCCTAAGTCTCTTATCACACTTTCAGTGTTTAGTGTACTTCCACCTATGTGGTAATTCATGGGTACATGTTTTTTCCCAAAGGAGATAACTATACATTTCTTGGCATTGAGCTTGAGACCATGGCTCTGGCACCAAACATCTGTTTCTGTAAGGCCCTTTTGTAGAATATCCACATCATTTGGGGATGCAGTAATGGCTCCCAGTTTGCAGTCATCTGCAAAGTTTGTTAGCAAGAGTCCCTTAGTGTTGGCCTGTACGTCAGAGAAGTAGATGCCAAACAAAAGCGATCTCAGGACTGAGCCCTGAGGTACTCCACTTGTCTGGAGCTTGATTTGGAGTCAGCTACTTTTACAGTGTGGGTTCTGTCAGTAATGTCATGGTTTTCAGTCTTCCAATTTGCGATTGTGGTTTATGAGCCATTCATGTTTTACAACATGTCATATTGAAGAACTGCAGGATATGCAACTATGCCCTAATGTATGTACCGTCCTTGCTAACTGTCCTCTCAACTCTGCATGATATGCCCTGATGTATGTACCATCATTGCTAACTGTCCTCTCAGCTCTGCATGATATGCCCTAATGTATATACTGTCCTTGCTAACTGTCCTCTCAACTCTGTATGATATGCCCTGATGTATGTACCATCATTGCTAACTGTCCTCTCAGCTCTGCATGATATGCCCTAACGTATGTACCATCATTGCTAACTGTCCTCTCAGCTCTGCATGATATGCCCTGACGTATGTACCATCATTGCTAACTGTCCTCTCAGCTCTGCATGATATGCCCTAATGTATGTACTGTCCTTGCTAACTGTCCTCTCAGCTCTGCATGATATGCCCTGACGTATGTACCATCATTGCTAACTGTCCTCTCAGCTCTGCATGATATGCCCTAATGTATGTACCGTCCTTGCTAACTGTCCTTGCTAACTGTCCTCTCAGCTCTGCATGATATGCCCTAATGTATGTACCATCATTGCTAACTGTCCTCTCAGCTCTGCATGATATGCCCTGACATATGTACCATCATTGCTAACTGTCCTCTCAGCTCTGCATGATATGCCCTAACGTATGTACCATCATTGCTAACTGTCCTCTCAGCTCTGCATGATATGCCCTGACGTATGTACCATCATTGCTAACTGTCCTCTCAGCTCTGCATGATATGCCCTAATGTATGTACCGTCCTTGCTAACTGTCCTCTCAGCTCTGCATGATATGCCCTGACATATGTACCATCATTGCTAACTGTCCTCTCAGCTCTGCATGATATGCCCTAATGTATGTACCATCATTGCTAACTGTCCTCTCAGCTCTGCATGATATGCCCTGACATATGTACCATCATTGCTAACTGTCCTCTCAGCTCTGCATGATATGCCCTAATGTATGTACCGTCCTTGCTAACTGTCCTCTCAGCTCTGCATGATATGCCCTGACATATGTACCATCATTGCTAACTGTCCTCTCAGCTCTGCATGATATGCCCTAATGTATGTACCGTCCTTGCTAACTGTCCTCTCAGCTCTGCATGATATGCCCTAACGTATGTACCATCATTGCTAACTGTCCTCTCAGCTCTGCATGATATGCCCTAATGTATGTACCGTCCTTGCTAACTGTCCTCTCAGCTCTGCATGATATGCCCTGACATATGTACCATCATTGCTAACTGTCCTCTCAGCTCTGCATGATATGCCCTAATGTATGTACCATCATTGCTAACTGTCCTCTCAGCTCTGCATGATATGCCCTAATGTATGTACCGTCCTTGCTAACTGTCCTCTCAGCTCTGCATGATATGCCCTAACGTATGTACCATCATTGCTAACTGTCCTCTCAGCTCTGCATGATATGCCCTGACGTATGTACCATCATTGCTAACTGTCCTCTCAGCTCTGCATGATATGCCCTAATGTATGTACCGTCCTTGCTAACTGTCCTCTCAGCTCTGCATGATATGCCCTAACGTATGTACTATCATTGCTAACTGTCCTCTCAGCTCTGCATGATATGCCCTGATGTATGTACCATCATTGCTAACTGTCCTCTCAGCTCTGCATGATATGCCCTAACGTATGTACCATCATTGCTAACTGTCCTCTCAGCTCTGCATGATATGCCCTAATGTATGTACCGTCCTTGCTAACTGTCCTCTCAGCTCTGCATGATATGCCCTAACGTATGTACTATCATTGCTAACTGTCCTCTCAGCTCTGCATGATATGCCCTGACGTATGTACCATCATTGCTAACTGTCCTCTCAGCTCTGCATGATATGCCCTAACGTATGTACCATCATTGCTAACTGTCCTCTCAGCTCTGCATGTTAATGACATTTGTAATACAATCACTCCCCTCTAATCGAATGTTACTTTGTGTAACTCTCACATGCTGTACTTGCTTGTCCACTTTTAGCTCACTGCATTTACTACAGAAGTAGGAGCATTTTTAGTTACTATCACATACATATTGCATAATTTTATGTTACAAAATTGTCTTTGAGACATATGCACATTTACAGAAGTTATTCTAGTACCGTTTCAGCATTTACCATGCCCCGTGCCTTACTTCTATATTTAGGTCGGTGGTTTGTGTGCACACTCTCATAGGTTCATAGGTTCATACTAGGCTATCTGCCCTAGGGCATTTATAAGCCTAGCCAGAATGTGTTTGGCTTTCGCCACCCATTTTAAATTTATTTTGCTATGCCCTTTTTCGAGGTTAGTATACTATGCCTCTGTCTAACAGTGACACAGAAGTGATACCCGGGGTAAACCTATGATCTCCCATCCACTCATCAAGATTCCTCTTGAAGAGAGTCAATGAGGGACTCTGCCTAACCTGGACTGGGATTTTATTCCAGAGTGAAGGGAGCCTCTGGGTTATGAATCTGTCCCTCCAGCATGTCCTATTTATTTCAGTGCTGAGGTTCAAGTCTCTTGAGTGCGTAGCTCGATGGGATTTGGATTTTCTGAGGTGCAGCATGTCCATTAATTCCGGGTTGGACATGGCTTTATACGTCAGGCACAGATCGCCTCTGAACAGGCGGTATGCCACTGAGTAGAGCTGGAGTTTCTTTAACCGGGCAGCATATGGCATCTGTTTGAGCCCATTGATCCTCTTGGTGAGGTACTTTTGGGGTCTTTCCAGTTGCTGCAGGTGTCTGGTAAGGTACATACCAAAAGGGGCATTGTACTCAATTATGGGCCTGATGAGGGATGAGTAAAGAGGCACGATGACCTCCCCTGATCTAGATGTGAATCCCTTCATGATTAGGTGGGCTATATAAAATGTTTTTCTAACCACTTTGGCCACGTGGTTGTCAAATGAGAGATTGCTATCAACTTGGGTCCCCAGGTCCCTAATTACTTCTTCTGTACTTAATGGATTACCACCTATGTGGTAATTTGTGGGCACTGTTTTTGCCAAAGGGGATGACTATCCACTTTTTGGCATTTAGCTTGAGGCCATGGCTCTGGCACCAGTTGTCTGTTTCTATGAGGCCCTTTTGGAGGATGCCTGTGTCAGCTGGAGAGTCGATTATGGCGGCCAGTTTGCAGTCATCTGCGAACTTGGTCAGCCACAGTCTTCCGTGTTGGCCTGTACCTCTGAGAAATATATACCGAACAAGAGAGGTCCCAGGACTGAGCCTTGTGGGACACCACTTGTAACTGGTTTGGAGTCTGACATGGCTCCAGCAATTCTAACCATGTGGGTTCTGTCCTTGAGCCAGTTTGCAATCCATCTAGTGACATAGGGGTTTATATTTAAGCTGGTGAGCTTATCTATAATGCCCGAGTGGGGTATTGTATTGAAGGCTTTTGTGAGGTCCAGGTAGGCTGTGTGGACCACCTTCCCCTTGTCAATGGCCTTGGTGACTGTTTCAAAGAAATCAACCAGGTTTAAGAGGCAGGATCTGCCCTTAACAAAGCCGAACTGGGTAGGATCCAGTGTCTGTAGGTCCCCAGTATCTTTATTTATGAGGTCCATGATGATCCTTTCCATAGGTTTGCAGACCAAGCTAGTCAGGCTTATGGGGTGATAGTTTCCAGGAGGGACCACCTTTATGGAGAGGGACCACTGTTGCTGTACGCCACTCTTTGGGCACATATCCTGTAGTAAGGCTGAGATTGAACAGTAGTTTTATGTTTTGGTTTAGCTCTTCTTAGAGTTCATGTAGGACGCAGCCCAGGACACCGTCTGGTCCCATTGATGCTGTGTTTTTTGCTTTGGAGAGGTTGGCTCTTACCTGAGCATCTGAGATGTCAGGGGGGCAGCACTCTGCTGGGATAGATATTTGCCCTTTTGGTGGGGAGGGGGGGGGAGTTTCGCTGAACCTGTCAGCTAGGATGTTGGCAATGTCATTTTGGACTAATTCTGAGCATATCTGGGAATTACCACCCAGGTTCCTAACATAACTAAAGAAAGCCTTGTGGTTATCCTTAGTGTCCTGTGCAATTTTTCTCTCGAAGCTGGCCTTAGACAATTTTATGAGTGCCCGTAGTTTTTTGCTAATACTGATCAGTGATGCCTTCCCTTTTTGGGATTTTGCTCTATCATTTAGTAGCTTCCTCCTTCTATTGTATAGTTTGTTTATGGCTGGGGTCCACCAGACAGGACGTCTGCCTTTGGAGGATTGGGTCTTGGTTTTATTTGGGATCGCATGATCCATGCATTCCTGAAGGTGTTCATAGAATGCGTTTATAAAGGATTCTGCGGTCTGGGCCATATTTTCCACAGGCCCGGGGGCTTTGAAGGACTCCACCTCGGTTTTGAGGAGTGTGAAATTTGCTTTAGAGAAGTTTTTCACTGTGGTTTTCTGGGCAGGGGGTGGGGTCGGGATGTGAATATCCAGTGAGATTAGTTTATGGTCTGATCTTACCAGTGAGGGATACACTTCTGATCTGGAGCATAGAGTCCCCATGTTGGTGATGATCAGGTCCAGTATGTTTTCCCCTCTTGTGGGAGTGGTAACAATATGTTCAATAGCATTTGAGTTTATAAATTCTAGGAACCTTTGGGCTAGGGTGTTGGAGCTAGAGTAATGCTCTCAGTGTATGTTTGGGTAGTTGAAGTCACCCAATATAATGGTGTTTGGAGAGACCTTCATATTTTCCAGTGTTCTCAGGAAGGCCGAGTGGGGTTCCTGGGTTTGGGAGGGTGGTCTGTAGCAGGCTATAAACTGGAAGGCAGTTTTAACCACTGTTAGTTGCACATGGATAGTCTCTGATGCTTCGTGCTTTGCCACCAACCTGGAGGTGTGGGTATCTTTGATGAATATCAGTACTCACCCTCCTTTTGTGGTTCGGTCCAAGTTTTGGGGCCGAAAAGCATGGTATGAGGTATAACCTGGTAGTGCTGGGGTGCTCTCAGGAGCCCTGAACCAGGTTTCTGTTACTGCACAGATATCGATGTTCTCCATGCTAAGGAGAGTTTCGAGTGCGTGCATCTTGAGGTTTAGATTTCTGGCGTTGAGTAGCATTACTCTTAGTTTCTTATCCCTTGTGATACCTATGGAGGTGGGTTTGTCTTTTGAGCCTTGCCTAAAAAAGGCACTATGGGGGTAGCAAGAGCCTTTGCCAATATCTGAAAGCCCAGGGGTGACAGGTGCAAGCCGACCCTAGCGAAGCATCGTGGCTTGTTGAGCATATCATCCCAAGCTGACAGGCATTAGATCCCCTTTGAATGACACCAGTACTTAAGCCAATTGTTGAAATTGATCATCTTGTCTTCATATTGTGGCATCATTGTTGGTGCGGGTAAGATGCTACTCAAGGTCAGGGTCATACCGGCCTGGGCTACATGCTCAGAGAGCTCCTCTATGTCTCTTTTCATGTAGTCCAGGGAGGTACGTCTCAGGTCATTCACACCAGCATGTACAATGACTGAGTCATATTTGTACTTGCCTTGGAGTGACCTGAGTGCTTGTGTTATGTGGCGGATCGTAGCACCCGACAGGCTGCTCACCGTGACCCTCTCCTTGTTCAGCCTGGTGAGTGGGATGTCAGTGTATCTGACGATAGAGTCACCTATTACAAGTGTATCAGGTGTGTTGTTTAGTCTTAAGGGCTGTGACTGTTCGGCACACTGGCTTTGTGAGATATGTGTTGCACATGTTTTGTTTTGGGGTAGCGGTTGCTTGGGTGTCTGCTTTGGAGGTCTCTGATGCTTAGGCAGATCTTTATTTAGAGCCTCCGAGTATGTTTTTGTGTGATTATGTGTTTGGTTTGCTGTCGTGGTAGGTCTATGTGAGACTGGAATTGTAGTGAGTGTGGTTTCCTTCTCCTCCTGACTGGTTATGCCAGTACTGAGTTAAGAGAGCTTAGCCTCTAGTTTGGCTATGTGGTTGCATCTCTCACATGTGTTGGAATTTGTTGGGAGGAGGAGAGGGTTGTCTGTGTACATGAGGCAGTTGTAACATTGCCTCAAGATTCCCAGATTCACCAGCTGGACTGGAGAAGAGATTGACAACTGACCTTTGGACATGCTAGAATAATATTGGGAATTCCTTTATAATTGAAAACAAGGGCCAGTGGGGAGTGAGGGTGTAGTGCTTTTAATTTTTAGTGCTGACTTATATAATTGCTTTAGTGAGCAAGTGCCAGGTAACTTAAGTGCAATGTGTTACAGGTAACTTAAATGCAAAAACAACAAACAGTAACTTTCTTTCAAGTGAAACAAGGAAATAAGTACAGTAAGCAATGCAATGAACACACTTTCCCTTCCTGGTATAAGTTTTATTGTAGCTCCCTTGTTGTTTACCCTCCCCTTGTCTTTATTTCTGGAGAGCTGTTATAATTGTGTGCAAATTGTCCTTAATGCGTTTTCACTGCATTGTAGTTGCCCTGCCTTAATTTTGCGGCTCTCCACACTATCAGACATAACACGTTTGCCCATAGACAAACCTGTTGGTTTGCCATGTGTGTGCTCATGCTGATTAGCATGTTTGTGTGACCACCGACACTATCAGTGGCCATGAAAACATGTTTGTCTTCGCGTAAGTGCGATGAGCAGCATGCATATGCGATTAGCACTGCTGCTCATTATGCAAACACAAAAACATTGCGTAAGCTTCGCACAAACCCTACACAATTATTAATGAATCCTCTGGAGTATTTTTCTTCTGCATTTGCTGTTTTTGCAATCTGTGGTTTCTAGGTTGATTTATAGTTTTTACTGACAACTACTGAGTCATACCATGATGTTATAGTGATGACATAAGCCTGAATGATTTCTTTTAACTTTCATTTAAACTCAAAGTAAAGAAAAGCTGCTCCCTGTGACAGTCTTTTATTGCACATAATTGTAAATTCTTATATATAGCTACTTGGTCTGCTTTTGAATATTCCATAAAAGCCATTGGAAACAAAGAATGAAGTTTAAGCCTAAAACATATTAATTTTCAAACCATATGCCGGAAATGAAAAAAAAAATATTTATTTTCATTTTATAATGCAGCAGTGCCTTATAATGTGGAGTGAAGTTTGACCTTGTGAATTTTTTGGTGAAGACTGTAGGCTCAGTTTGGGATTTCCTGGTGTTAGACAATTCTTTCCTTGTTCTTTGTAAGGAACTTAATCATGGTTTAATAATTCTAGAAAAAATAATTGGATGGTAGAGGGTATGAATCCAAAAAATAGCTAAACATTGGATTATTGTATCCTATTCAGTCTGAGGAAAGGTGAAGAGATACTTTAAGCATTTCTAGGCAACACAGCAGTGTGTATGATCAGAATATTCTAGTATCTAATATGTTCAGAAAGACACAGAAAATAATACTTTAAATATTTTTTAAATGAAACTAAATGAAGGCCAGCAGCTACTGTTGTAAAATGAGATACTAGAGATGAAGAATATTTTTTTTTTATCAAAGCAGCAATACATCTTGCGATACAGTTCTTGAGAAAGTCAATAGATATAAAACCAGTTTTCAGATTTAAGAAATTATTTTACAAAACTACCTAAATGGAAGGGAATACTGGGAAAACATGTTTCTGGAGCATTTCTCCCCGGGCCTCCGCTGAAAACAGGATCTGTGGAACCTAGTCGGACTTTCCCGGTCAACAAATGTTAAATAAAAAATAAAAAAGTACTGAGTGAGGAGAACAGAAGGATGTCAGGGCAGAGGCTTAGGAAAAGTAAGTCAAAGAGCAGTATACAGGGTGTACTTAAATGAGGAATTATTCTTACTTTTCTGAGTATCTGTTTTTAAAAACAAAGTCATACCCAGTTTATTCACACTGAAAATACTGAAGAACTAAGGAGAGTACAGCAAAGAGAAAAATATAGATGTACAATTTGGAATGCTTTATGAAATCAAACACCATAACCCTGCTTATGTTAATGACCAATTTAGTAAACAATTGTTTTTTGGAATCATCTTTTTTTTTCACTGTTTCTTTAATATAAAGTTAAATGCTGATACCTGCTTCTTGTCTGTCAACCTAGTTGAAAAGCTGCTGGGGTGTTGAGCCAATCACCTGTGTTTATTGTACAAGCGATGTACTGTAATGTCGAGGGAGAGTTTTCTTTCTATTCACTGCTGCTTTATTAGGGCTTGCTCAGTGATACACAGCTAGCCTGCATTTCTCAAGCTTTCTAACTGCAACTCACAGCACAGTAGGTTTAATGTAGATTGACGCCTTTGCCAGAGGACTGATTGAAAGTTGTGTCTCAAAGTTGCTAATGCTCACTGAACCATTTTATTGAAGATAAAGTAAATAAAATAGGTTGCCATATGAGAATTCTCTAGAATAGAATGAAATGATTTGGCAGGTTTAAGCTAGCAGAGAGGCAAAGCATTCAAGCAAACAGGAATAGTGTTTTATGCACAGTACATTGGAAAAAAATCTCCATCTTTGAGTTCTGTATTGAGAATAAAGCCTTAGTGGGTTCAAATAAAAATAATAAGAAACAGTTTGAAGAACAATGCAAAATGTAACTCACATAATAATCTGTCAGATCTGTTAGGGTATATTTGGTTTTATTTCATCATTTTTAAGTTTTTAAGTCTCTGTAAACTGATGACTTAACTGAGGTATTTTTATACTCTTTGAAATAGGTATAAACCTTGTAAATTTCTGCATTATCAGATAATATTACACTTGGAAAGTGACAATCGCCTTTTAAGTTTATTTTTTTACTGTTTGTACATTGTAAAACAATGAAATTGACTACAGCATACTAAAATACAGGAATTATTTAACTAAAATATTCTTGGACTTATATTTATGTGTGATTTTTATGTCCCACTGAAATTAACTGTTATTAAGTAACTGATATAGCTATAGGTATCCAGCAAATTAAACATGCAAATGCATTCACATTCTGTATCGCACTGCACATGCACACATTGTTTAGAGCTCTGTTAATGCTGAAAAAAATTAATAAATGCACTATACATTCATCACATAGAAAAGACACTGCTTAACAGACCATTATGTTATAGAAGACAGTCTGTTTGTCAAGTTGCTGTTTCCCATCTCCAGATTTTATTGTACTGCTCCGGTGACAGTAGACAGCTGTGGTCCTTGGTCACTGAAGCTGAACATTGTATTACATGCATGTTCTTACTCTAGGATGGCAGGGACAGGCTTTTAAAGCAATAGTGAACTCACATTGTGCATTTTTTCCAAAAAAGGAAAGAAATCTTCACTTTTTTTTCAGTTAAGAAACATTAGAATCTAAATTAGTACAGAACTGGACATAGCAGAAGGAAATAATTTCCATTATTTTATATTCTGTTAAGACATATGTGTGTAGTTGAGTCATTTTTATTTATCTTTTAGTTTTATTTTGCTCATAAGCTTAAATATCCTAAAATTTAAGATGACTGGGACATCAGCTGGAACCAAAATGACAGAGTGGCAGATAGAATGGGTTTTGAGGAAATGCTTTTCTGTTGTGAATGCTACTAACAAAAAGACATGTTTGCACTCTGTCATATTACTGCTCTTAATAAAAGCAAGAGGGCTTTATAGGTAACTAATAAAAATGGCACCTTGTAGCTATTTGCAGATGCAGTCTATGTGTTTCATATTTTGGGCTAAAGTACCTGCATTACATTTACAATTTAGTTTTTCTAGAGGTGTATTCCTCTCAGTTCTAGCCAGTCATAGAAGATTTTCTTTCTTTTTGTGCCAGCACACATAAACCAGTAAATGCTGACCCCCCCATGAATGGGATGACATAATGGTTAAGGTCATTACCTTAGCGATACGAGGTATAGGATTTGTTTCTGACCTCAGGCTATTGGCTAGGCTTGTAATAGTCTATAGAATGATAGTCTAGTTTTTGCCTATAAATTCACCCTGGTGTGAGTCCCTTGTCCCTTATAGACAAAGTCTGTCTGTAAAAAAAGTGTTATCCAAACTACCCCCCATTACAAATCCTTAGTTACCTCACTAATAACATGCCCTCCCCTGTATAGATGCCCACATTGCTCAGGACCCAAATGGTTTGAGGTACGTGGCTAGGCTTGTAATGGCCCCAGTGGTTGTTAGCCTAGACATATGATCCTACGTGTGCTATTGAAAGACATCAAGCTTTATTTAACTTAATTAACTATAGTCCAACAATGCAAATACCTAGGGTTACAATGGATCCCACACTCAGTTTCCATTCCTAAACTGATACTGCTTTAAAGAAAGCAATCACCCAGTTTAAGGCCAGCTACTCTATTTCCACCCACTCACCGTATGGACGAAGAGCATTGACTAAGATATACTTATTACAGAACTGGAGTATACCCTCTGCAGAGTTACTCTCAAAAGATTCAGACCACTATTGGAATGTGACATGTGACAGAAAGACAACTGTCTAACCACTCCATCTGATTCACTCTTCTTCTGGCTAAACTATCCTACAAACTTCTCCATGAGTAATTGTACTCCTCCCTAAATTGTCAGACACTCTCCTTGCTCATTTACCCTTGTTCTCCTACCTTTTGAACTAGCATTTGGTGAAAGAAGCTTCATCAAAACTGAACCATCAGGCAGGAATTCACCTACTGTAATATATTTGACAATCAGTGGATTACCAAGGCCTTCAGAAGAACAATCGCCTGATTACCTAAAACCGACATCTACACAATATTGAGACATAGGTTACTACTACTTTAGCTTAGTCTACATAGGTCCTATCCTTTGTAAATGGACAGCTTCAGAAAGCTAAGGGTCCCTTCCATGTATTCCTACTGTCAAGAAAAAGGACAGTTGACTGTAACAAAACTTCAAAGCTGTTTTGCCATCAAAGGGAGCACTCCTTCGGTGTTCCCTGTGAAACGTTGGTCAGCTAGTGATCTTCAAGAGCTAGGCAGATAAATCTGTATCATGGAAAGCTTCAACTATCTATTATTTTATGAGAAAACTGGTCTTTAAAGTAAAAATAATGGTGTTTAGCTAGGAAACTGAATGTTTTGCAACTGCCGTTGCATTTCTAATGGAGTTATATGTTTATGCTTATGTGAACTTTTTGTGAGTAAAATTTTTATTTTTGACTAAAAAAATTTACTCAGATTTGAAAGTTGTGTGTGTTTGGGGCATGATATTGTGCTTACAAGGGACCATCAGTGGTTTACTTACTTTAGAACCATTTGTTTTACCAACTTGATTAGGCTCCGCTATCTGCTTTCTATGTTTCTTCCTCATCTTACCTGTCTCATTCAAACCTGTAGCACATTTTTTACTTCTAGGTAATACCCATAGCTCCTTATGGCTTCCTGACCTTTTCTGAAACCAGTTTTTCATTAACCAAGTGATTTACCAGCTAATAAATGGAAGCACTAGAAAGAACAAGGAATTGTTAACACATTGACACTAAGATCGTTAATCTGTGATGTCCTGCAGCAGAGAAACCAATCACTATTTGGCACTTATTATTAATATTTTCATATTTATGTTCACACTTTTATAACTGAGAGCCACACATGCTCTTCAGGGTGACGGTGTGAAAAGCCATGGTGGGAGACAGGAAAATGTATTGTCAACATCCATTTATATCTCACTATGCTGGGGATATTGACAGTTATTTGTTGTAATTATGAAAATAAACAATGTTTCCATATGTACTTAATGTTTTAAAAAGCACATGACTAACAAACTGTCACATGGCATCAGGTGAAACCTTAGGTGTTGTTGAAGAAAACTGTCATTGATATTTGTACTGTAAGTGTGCACCTAGAGAGACAGACAGTGTTATTTATATTGCTAATTATATGATTAAGTGTGTGTTCATATCTCTGTAGGCATCCCAATAAACTTGCACTCAGAGAAGAATTATTTATTGTCATGTGAATGCCTATGTCTGGTTAACAAAAGAATATTCTAACAATATTAATTGTGTAGTTTCATAAGATATGACAATTTGTGAAAGTTTTGCAAAAATATAATTCTAGGTTTGTGTGCATTATAATATGTTATATTATTTATGAAAATACTTTAAATGCACTATTTATTATCAACCTAAAGAATACTTTTTACTGAAAACATTGCTATTTATGCAATTTTAATAGCTTTTATCCTTCACAAAATATTTGCATTTGTTTACCTTAAGCTTTTTAAGTTGATTTTTCAGAAACTATCCTAGAATGCAAAGATATGAATAGACTAATAGAGGTTTGACATTTCACACCCCATGAGGTGTTAATGTACTATGGTGCAACCTATGGTCTCTGCATTAGTGCCTTCTCCTGTATGTAAAAGGATGAACATTTTAAGGTTGCTGTTAGGTGTCAAGCTGGTTCCTATTCTGCCTCAGACACTGGTGGGTGACTCTGCTGTGGCTGCTTCTTGCTCCTTAGACTGATAATCTTGTCCCCCGTTCTCATGGTGTGGCTTTTTAGGCACCCAAGACCAGGAGATGGCCACATCTTCTGCAGCTGTAGGAATGCCCTTGGAAGGCAAGGCAAGCCACTTTTGTGAAAGGAAAGGGCTGACGAAGTATCTTCACTTGGCTGGGATGGGAATGCGAATGCTGGGACCAGTGTGCTCATTAAGAATGGATATTTTTTTTTAGGAAGGCTGTGCTTAGTGAGCAAAACTTTCAGTCTCTTGTTTCTATTTCTGTGAAAAATCCAGATTTACTGGGATTTACCAAGGAACTTATTACTGTTTTTTACTTCTCTACTGATGCTTCAAGCAAGAAAAGGAAAAGAGATCCTTCTCTTTCTGACATGTAATTTCAGTCAGAAGAGATTACAGGGGAATGGATGTATTTCAAAGAATTTCTTCTCATTCTGAGCATTTTGATTCTGAAGAAAGTATGTCATTAGATTTCCATGTAAAGATATTTTCCTTACTGACACTACCTAAATTGAAAGTTTTTTTCAGCGGGACCATCTTATGGCACAGAAAATGTATTATGGTCTTGCTCGTTTCTTTCACTACTTCTAGCTTACCTGATCTGCCTCCTGTTCCAAAGAATTCTGACAAATTATACGAGGTACCTTCATATGAACATCGACAAGTTTTCTAATCGTAAAGTAGACATAGCAGTTATTTTTCTATCTAAATCTGCTTCTGCTAGACAGGATGCTGCTGCTGACCCCCATGTCCTCTGATAAATCATGTCAGCTCATGAGTTGACAAGGGAGGAGGCATATTTGTTACTGACACTGTGTAATATATTCGAAAGATTGAAGGGATGCTTAGTAACACATAAAGTCAGCACTGAGTCTGTTACTTCCATGTATAAGAACATATATGTCACCCTGCAACAGCTTTATGAGAAAGACCTTATTTATGGAAGACTTCATGATTTCTTAGCAGTAGCTCATTCTAAGCTACTTAGATTTTTTTGAGACTCCTAAGCCTCACAAGAATCTTCAGGAACCCCCATACAGGCCAGTGGTTGCAGAGGAAGGTGGCATCATTGAACCAGCAACAATTGGTCTGGAATATCACATTAAACTCTTGGATAGTCAGGCTAACTCTTTTTTTGTTACATACTCTTGATTATCTGAGGAAGATTAAATCAGTTTATGTCATTGGTGATTCAGTTCTGGAGACTATTGATGTAGAGGCACTCTACACCATGCTGCCCCACAGGCACTGTTATAGAGGCTGTGAGAGATTTCATGATGAAGGAAAACCTTAGCCCTCCAAAGTGAGATTACCCTAATTTCTAACTTTGCAATGGGAGCAGCTATGGCCCCTAGCCTAGCTAATATGGCATTAGCTAAGTGCAAAAGTGAAACAATCTATAACTCAGAGTTCTGGTGTCTCATAAAATGTTACTGGATGTTTGTTGATGATATGTTTTGTATGGGAAGGGTCAGTGGAACTTTTTATTTAGAAAGGACGTTCAACAAGAACAGTGTGGAGAGGCTTGATACCTTTAAATGTGGCCCCCCTTTCTGTACCTTTTGTAAATTCATGCCATTAATTACTAGCTCTGTTCTTTAGTTTGTTTTATTAGTACTCTTTCTGTTTTGTATTTTAGTTTGGACTGTAAAAAATGCCTTGCGTTACATCAGGCTAGCTTTTTTTGTAGGCCAGGCTCATTACTATGTATGAGGCTGTCAGTCATGATTTATGATTATTTGTACATTTTCTGTATATATTAGATTTGCATGGATTAAAACTGTTATTGAAAAATTGATATGATGAAGTCCACTTGGTAGATGAAAGTGCATATGAATTAAAGTTGAGTTATTCCAGTGATTAAGCCAGTTTGAGTTTGTTTCTTCAATACCTTCACAGAAGAAGAATTAAATATCTGAAGTTTCAGACTGTTTATTGCTGTTTTGTAAAATGTCAGTGTTTTTATTTGTAATTTTTCACAAAAAACAAGGAAGTGAAGTCAGTCCTCTACATTAACAATGGGGACAGGTGTCTCCTCACATCTCTGTTATGGTTTTTGTTACTGTTACCTTTTGAGAACACACACAAGTTAATGGATAACCTTCCTTCTCCTGAGGTAAAGAATTATTTAAATGCTTCTATAACAGAAGCACCTCATGTTATTAAGCATATTTTAGTGTGTGAGTATGATGCTGTTGAGTCTTCTTTCAGAGCTGCTGCTTCTGGATCAGTTTTGAGGAGATTTGCTTGGCCTAATTCCCAAAATCTTGATGATGTTAAATCTGAGATTTTAAGTTCTCCTTTAGGTAAAGAGCTTCCATTTGACCCTTCTGCATCTTAAGAATTATGGTGAAAAGGGAAAACTGATTAAAAGAGTGTCTCAAAGTTTTCAACTCTCCTTTTCCAGAGTAAATTGTAATTTCCCCTTCAACACAGTTCCCTTTTCCAATAACCTATTAAAGCAGCAAGCAGCCAACAAACAGGGCTTTAAAAGAGCAATAGAAATGAGGCTGTAAAAATGAAAGGCCTATAAAAATCAAGGTTGGTTCTCTCAGTCAGCATAACTATCCACCTGTTCAGGCTGCCCCCCCACACACACATATATAACCTAGTAACCTTTCCGTGTTTCTGAGACTTCATATTCACTTGAGGCATTAAATTGTTTCAGACAGCTGGGATATAAATGTAATCTATCTGGGGTATACTTTGCAATGGGAATCCTTCCTTTAATTCTAGGTGATTTCTCTTGCCCAGGAAACACAGGGGACCAGATCTCTCAATTTCCTAACATTCTGCAACACATAATGTTTTATAGAACCTGTGCCCCTCTATCGTCTAGGCAAAGATTTTTATTCGGGAATTGTTCTATTTCCTGAAACAGAAGGCTCCTGGAGACCTGTACTGGCTCTTTCTTACTAAACATTTTTATCAAGATTAAGAAGTGCAAGATGTTATCTCTTTAGTCTCTTGTACCTCTGATCTCCCCTCTAGCTTTTATGGTAACGCTGGATCTAAAGGACACCTGTCATCACATTTCCATTGCAGAGCATTTTAGGCATCTTTTAAACTTTGCTGTATTCGGCTTATACTATAAAGTCTTTGCTTTACCCTTTGAATGTAACACTGCACCAAGGGTATTCACAAAATGCCTAGTTCTAGCCATTGCATGCTTCAAACTTCAGGGCATTCACATTCTTTGATATTTGGCCAATTGTCTGTTCTTTGCAGACCCTATTTTCAGCTCTCAAAAGTCTTTATCAACTGTTCAGGAACTACTACTACTCAGTCTAGCTTTTCAAATTAACTTTCAAAAGTCCTCTGTCATGCTTTCTCACAGAATGATTTTCTAGGGATGTTTGTTGGACTCTGTCTTAGGAAAAGCTGTTATTCACCCAGGCAATGGAGGCGTGCTTTAGCAGTTCTTCATGAGTTTCTTCAGTCAAAACCATGCATCTGCAAAGCAGTTTCTCAAGATTATGGGGTGCATTGCATTAATAGTTCTTATGCTTACGTAGGCCAGACTACACATGAGGAAGATACAATGGTACCTCAAATTAGTCTGTACTCTGCATCTAATCCCTTTATGCTTTCATATCCCAGTTCTGGGATTTGCAAAGTGGGAGAGTGGACAATGGTAGACCAGACAGCTTGAAATCCAGGTTTTTCATTCTGCCTTCCAATACCCCCCACCCCACCCCACCCCCCGCATGCACACATCCATTAATTCAGCACAGACAATTCAAACCTGCTGTTGGGAATGGTTTCAAAAGGGGTCAAAGTGCAAGCTCTGTGGGACCCTGTAGTCAGACAGAAAAACATAAATGTCATAGAGATGGTGGCATTTATCAATGTCTTGAAGACATTGAAACATCTCTGGTCCCCAAGACCTCTGTAAGTGTACACAGATGACACCACAGTGATCTGTTACATAAAAAATCAGGAGGGTAACACGGATGACACCACAGTGATGTGTTGCATAAACAAACAATGGGTACCGGATCTTCCCCTCTTTGCAGACTTGCTATAAGAGCATGGGAAATAGCAACTCAGCTCCGTTTGACTCTACAGGCCTCATATGTTCTGCCAGAGGAAAACTTCATTGTAGATAAGCTCAGCAGGACCAGAGCAGACCCCTCTCATGAATGGAACCTTCATCATAGGGTCTTCCAAGAATTAGTCTTACCTCTTGTAGGTTTATTTGCCTGTCTTTAGAATAAAGAACTGAAGAAATTATGCTCCAGGGCTCCTTGCAAATAGGCCTCCAAGACAGATTTTTTCTCATTCCCACATAAGGGAATGTTCCTGGGTGCTTGTCCACCCTTTCCACAGATATCAAGGGTCCTTCTAAAGATCTAGAAGGACTCTCCAAAAATTATGATGGTGACTTCCTTCTAGCTAGGGCAACAATGGTGCTCCCTTCTTGTCAGTCTGGCCAAGGGCAATTACTACACGCTTCCCCATGGAATGGCCTTACTCACACAAGACATGGGGTGTCTGATACACCTTAATCTAGAACTCTTCAACAAACTGACTGGATGATGGAGTTTACATGCCTTTTAAGCACCTTTTTTTCCTGAGGGTCTACATCAAGTACTAAAGGATATGAGACAACTTACTACTAAAAAAAGATGTATGTACAAGTGGAAAAGATTTTCTTGTTGATGCCAGACAAAGAACCAGGATACTGTTCAGCCCCAGCTGCCTCTAATTCTTGACTATGTGTGTATATTACTGTTCAAAGGCCTTTCACATTCCTTTATCAAGGTGCATTTTGTCAGCCATTTCTGATTGTCTGCAGTTGGATTCCCACCTTTCTAATAATGTTCAGGTTAAACAGTTTTGCAAGGTGTGTTGCATACAGATTCTCCTAGGAAACTGGTGGCTCCACTGTGGGATTTCAATTTTGTATTTGAGAAGCTTACTCTGTCTCCATTTGAACCAGCTAATCAGGATGAATTGAGGTTCCTAATTTGAAAGAGTGTTGTACTCATTGCTTTGACATCTACTAGGAAAGTATTTGAGTTTAAAGCTCTTATGGTGAGTCAACCCTATCTTATTTTCCATGGGAACACGGTTTCTTTGAGAGCATATCCTACCTTTAATGCCGAAAGAAGTCTCTGAGTTTATGTTGTCAGACTATCAAGCTCCTTGTTTTCTTCCCTGAAGCTAAGAGCAAGGGAAAAAGGATCCCGCACAGTCTATATGGCCACAGGTGGTTCATATACTACTGAGACAAAGCTCAAACCATCAGGAATGCTGATAAGCTGTTTGTCTCATATAAAGAGAGAAGGAAATCTAATGTCAAAACAGACCATTTCCAGGTGGTAGTCTCATTCTATTGCCTTGTGTTATACTCATCATAATAAGCCCACTCTGCAAGGCCTTTCCCAAAAGGATGGATTCTGGAAGCATACTAGAGGCAGCAACATGATCCTGTGTGAACACGTTTACAATGCAATACAAACTGGATACCTTTTCCAGGTCCAGAAAAGGCTTTGCAAGGACCATTCTGCAGGAGCTCCTAGTGTCTTAGTTTATTGGTTTCCTCCCTTTTCCCTTTTTCTTCCCTTAGCTATGGTAATCTATCTTTAAAACTAAGGCTATTGCAAAAATGATCAATGTCTGAACATAGTACAGTTTTGAAAGTAATCTCTGCAGTGTAGCTAAGGTGGGGAAAGAGGGGCAGCTACCTTAGGTGCAAAGTGTTAGGGGGCATGATTTGAGGGGTCATCCATCACACCAATCACTCTTTAGTGCAATACTGACATTTAAAAGCCAGTATTGCATTTGAGGTCAAACCTGAGTGTGATAGCAGTCCGTGCGTGGTCTAAACAGAGTTTACTACAGTTTAAAAGTGAAAGAAAATCTTTTTCTTAAACTAAAACCTGAATACTGTAGTGCTCCATGTGGGCAGGTTATAAAATGTAGCAAATATACAGTTTAAATGGGTCCAGGGAAGTAAATACTGTGGGAAGAAATAGCCAGGGAATTGTTATGACTAGGATAGGCCCTAGGGCTGATAGCCTAGTACCAACCTATGAACCTATAAAAGAACGTTTATTTTTTCAACTAAATTGTGAGCGCTTTCGAGCTTCATGCAGGCAGGGTATAAACTGTAGCAAGTGTTTGCTACATTTGTATCAAAAAGTTTGCTGCACTTTAAATGAAGAAAGGATTTTATTAACTAAACTGTGAGGAAAGATGATCCTGGGCAAAGCAGATAAATGGGACCTAGATAGCTAGAACAGGAGGGAGGAGGTATATCATGGATCTGGCTACCTGGTTGGTGTACCAGTAGAGGAAATGTACTTTTTTGTCCTGCACTACTTCTTGAAGTGCTGAGGTTGGTTGGGGTAGGTGGATTGGGTCCTCATGTATGCAAGAACCATCCTGCAAGTTTTAGTGAAGTATTTTGGGGGTGAGGGTGTAGGGACTAGTTCATGTGATCAATTCAAGGCACTGGTCGAGCCAGCTACACTTCTGAATAAACTTACCGCAACAGTAGATTCTAATAAATCCTGTTGCAGTTGCCTACTCTCACTGCAACTTTTATTTCTTGCTGTATGGTTTTGGTATTGCTAGGGTGTAGATATGTCAGTTTTTGTATATAGTTAGTGTTTGGTTTGTTTCCTAGCAACGCTCTTCCGGGCTCTTGCTTCCCTCCTGGGTAAAAACAAATGCTGTGAGTTTTCTTGCACATCAGCCATCCTTTAATGAATCTCTTCTCAAGCTCTTGACAGGTGGAGTGCAAGGAAGGTGTCCTTATCTTTGTGAAGCTGGTCAGTCACAGGGGGGTAAGACCCATATAGCTAATGCTTTTGCAATGGCAATCTGCTAGAACAGCTGCTGTGATCGTAAGTTTACTCATACAGCTGTGCTTTCCTTCAACATTGCAAAACCTAGATCTGCCCTTCTACCATCCAACAGAAGCCAGCTGCAAATGGCACCCATTTGTGGAGTTTTACCCTTCTTTCTACCATAGAGGCATACTTGCTACTTTATAAATGTATGCACATTTGCAGGGCTTACACATAAGGGAATGAGTCCTTTATTTATTGTTCACTATTAGTTCTTCTTTTTCTTTTATTTTGGTGTATTTATTTTCTTTCTTTCTCTGTTTTCTCTCCAAACTCCAATTAACACAAGACGTCCATGTGCTGTATACATTAGTGTTAACCTGCTTTATGCAAACTGAACTCTACACTGTCTGGTCTTTTGATAAAAGGAACAGCTCCGTAAGAATCACTGTAAAACTCTTAGCTCCTTGTTGATTAACTTTAACTTTGTATTTGTTCTCTTGTACCCAGGTCAGCCCACATACCCAGAAAACAAATATCAAATAAAAATAAATATTCAGTCAATATGTTTTCTGTAACTTTGTACACTGCATCCTTGTATTGGAGAGAAGAACCTAATATTAGTCTATTCACTGCTGACAACATTATCATTATAAAATTATGCATAGCTGGACAGTATTTTCAGTGATATTATAAATGTTACAAATTGCTGAAATTTAAATACCAG